>NW_016107991.1:202995-215325 GCF_001604975.1 Cebus imitator
AAAAGACAATTTTAAAAAGAAAACTAGTTTTATAAGTTCTTATGCCCTATCCTGTGAGTAAATTATTTCTCTTCTAGGAAAATAACTGGTCACTTGAAAATTATTTAGCTGTATTTCAGGTCAATCCATTAAAAACATAAAATGACAAGGCAAAGATGAAAACTTCAGTGATTAGCTTATGAGTTGCTCTTCCAGTGCCAAGCACTATAAGCCAGAGGTCCCTTCTGGGCACATCAAATAAAAGTCAGCCCAAATGAAGACAATTTGGCATAGACATATCTTTAAACAGTCAGAAATAAAAGCTGACAACATAAAGCTAGACTTTGGCTTCCTCCTTCCTATTCCTTATGTTTCTTTCCCAGATCATTATTCCATTAAACAATTTCTTTATCCCACTAAATCCTTTTAAACCCCAGTTCTCTTCACACATCTTTGAAACTGAACCAATCTGTTTTCTCAGGCACGAATTTCTTTAGACTTCTATCATTGTTGACAATTCCTTTTATGTAATGTTTTCTGATTTTTTAATGCATACCAGTTAGCCTCTTATTTTCAAGTAGCATATTAATATTGTAATGTGGCTTTTAAATGCTCCAGGGTGAAATATATTAAAATTATGTTGGTTATGATATGGAAAGGCGTAACCTCAGAACTGCTTTTTAATGACAATTGAAATTTTGAGCAAATTACTTAACTTTTTTAACCCTCCTTATCTTCATATGTAGAGTAAGGCCTCCTTTACTGAGTAGATGAAAACACTTTTTTAGCTACTATTACTATGCAAATATTAATTATTCTTATTCTTATCTTTCCTATATGCCTTCTCTCCAGACCAACCCTTAAAATTAGCATTGACTACAGGGAAGGTGCCAACTAAAAACAAACATGAAATTAATCTGTTTTGTTTTCTCTTTTTCTTCCAAAACTAAGTTAATAATACTATATATGCATAGTGACCTTGTTTTGTAATCTTTCTACAACTATAACATTATCAGAATAGCAGCTGAGGTTTATATTTAAAGTCAGCTTGACAGATGCATGCTATTGTGGGAAAATGGCCGGAGTTATCAAAGTGCAATGACATAATTTTCTAAGAGAATCCAGTTCCCTTTATTCTAGCTTTTTATTCATTGTGCACTTTCTCACGTTAGCTAATTTCACAAGTGACTTCTCAATTGTCAAAAGAAAGTTTACTGGGCTATCATGCATTTCCTTGTATACTTTTGATTTCCTTTGTTCAGTACCAATTATAAAACAGACTTTATAATCTGTAATGTTAAGAGTAGTGAAATACTATACGTAGACTTTTTTTAATACACTAATAAAAAATTATTTTGATTCAGTTTTATCATTAGTGAATAGAAATAAATAATTAAAGACAAGACCGACTCTTCAAAACCTTTACTATATTTTTGGTCATTTTATTTTCGATGTGCTATTAAGATCTGGCTACACAATTGATTGCCACATGTTGACCTTATGAACTATCAATTCAACTGAATATGAGGTCCACCTCTATTTTCCCTCTAAGAGTGCTATCACTCCAACGACTAAGTTCTGACTCCCTCTCTTGGCTGAGATTCAAACATAAATATATTTAATCAGGTAAAATTATAAAATGGTTTGTGAATGCACTAAATATACCAGAGAGTATATCTAAGGCTAGTGAATATAAATCAGGGATAACTTTAACATCCTCTTAGAATAACCAATTTCAACAGATGCCCCAAAGATTTCATGGTGCTTTTGACACTCAGAACACCTTGAGATTTGTGAAGGACCAGTAAGCTCGTGTTAGCAACCTGACTTGAATGTCCTTTCCATTTCTTGTTCTTATGGAAATTTGACTGTTCACTGAGGAAAATTCCCCTTCAGCTTCCTCAAGCTGAGTTTTATTTCGTTTTCTTCTCTCTTCCTCTCACATGTTACCTCAGGACCTAGGGATGAGTGAGATCCTTTTTGTTTTCATTTGCTCTTTTTCAAAGAAGTTCTACATTTTCTTCCACAGATACTTAGTTTTTCTAAAGTACAAGCTGTAAGACTAAACTCTTTTTATTGAAGTCATCTACTTATATCCATGTCAGTTTCCACCTTCACAGCACATTTATTCAAAGCTTTCATGTTTCATCACTACTCATACCTTAATTTTGGTGTCTTCTGTAAGTATGTAATTATTTAACCAATACATTGACCCCTCTGTTACTTGTCTTCCGCTCCACTTTTTTTTTAACCATTCCCAAAAACTAACTCAAAAACTCCAAATATTTTCATTTATAATAATTATATTGCAGCTCACTTCTCAAATTTAGCCATTCTACTCTAATGACCTACTTTCAGCTCACTTACACTTTTAAAGCATTCGACAATTTTTCTGCTCCCAGTAAGAATGCAGAATTCATTGATTTCATTGATTTCATCATCTTTGCACTATGGAAATTCCTTTTTGTTTCCTTTCTTATGCAGCTAACAGACTGTGATATGCTACCAAACTACTGTGACGGAAAACAACTTTTGCTGCTGTGCTCTTCCCTTCCTCCTCTCCACACTCTGTATCTCTCCGCAGAAAACTCCCAATCGTATTTTAAAGAACCTCTATAGTTATGCAAAGTGCCTACTGAATGTAGAAATTCTTGATGCAGGAGAAAGAGTGAATGTTTCAGGAACAAATTCTTAGAATAGGTCTGAGGTGATAGAAAAGAGAATCTGGTGCACAAGTGAGCAGTTGGCCCAATACATTATAAGCAGTTTGGCAGTTAAGATAGGTATCTTTAGCTAATGAATGTAAATTAAGGAAAATATGAGCAAAGGGGTTGTGGTCATATTCACAGAATGGTTATAACAATGCACCATGGAATCTAAATTAAGAAGTTAAGTGAGAACATGAAGTGAGATATGGTGAGTAAATATGTGAACTGGAGATCCAGGTGAGTTGTAAAACGTTTAGGGTAAGAACATTACAGTTGTCATATCAGGAGGATGAGAGTCAAATAATTGGATGTCAATGTCAAGGAACTGGATGCATGAAAACAAAATGTTGACAATGGTGCAGTTATTAATAATAAGGTCTAGGTACAATTACAAGAGATAATTTGTGAATGAACACATTCATGTTGATTAAAAAGCTTGCTTTATGATAGCTTTCTTCTATAAGAAATAATGTAATAAGTTACATGCTGTTTTAAAATCAGATCAAAAATTATTTCTTGAAATTTAAAGGTACCCTTAAGCTTAGTCATCTACTAACCTAGATTCTATAATAACCAGTCTGCACTTATAATATCCTCAATTCTTTTTCTTAAGCCATGAGAATCTGAACAGATCTGTATGAACTTTTCCTAGAAAATATGCTTATATTGTAAATAAGTACATACACAAAATTTCAGTGCATTCATATTCCTTCTGAAATTTATCATGAGATCTCTTGAAGATAAATGGTTATTTAGAAGTGTTTAGGGTCAGATTTTTCATAGGTTTTAACTGCTGACAAACCTGCCATTTTGAATTGTAAGCATCACATGTAAGATGACGAAGGCGCTCTAGTGGTATAAAACATCACATTAGCTAAATCGCTATGCTTAAGCCATCTTTTACTGATGAAAATTCTCTGTAAATAGAGACAGTTGCATACTAAAACATATTTTTCTTCTCTGCCCCATATCATGGGATTCCAAACTAAACTCAACTGTTGAACATAGAAAACACCACTGTCATAACCAAGAAGGTTCATTTTGCCTAACTGAAGAGATTTGGAATCTTTATACTTCAAGTCGAAGGTGTATATTTTCTTTACTTCTAGGTTAAGCTTTCCATGAGTCCGTCTCTATCTTCTGTGGCTTATAAAGCAGGCCACTTACTTAAAAATGCTCTAGGCTACGACCTAAGGATCTACTTTTTAGTACTAAGTCTTTCATTGTGGGGTGTGTTTCTGTGTGTGTGTGATGTGGGTGACAATACATTTTGATTTCTTTATTTATAACGATTATGTGAATGTTTTTCCTTTCTGAAACTCATGTTGAGACTTAATCCCCAATGTAAGTGTCTTAAGAGTTGGGGCTTTTGAGACACGATTGAGTGTTGAGGACTCTGCCCTAATGAACTGATTAATCTATTCATGTGTTAATGTGTTATCATGGGAGTGGGTTAGTTACCATGAGAGTGAGTCCTTTGTAAGATGCAACTTGGCTCTCTTTCTTGTGCCTCTCTTCTGCTATGATGGCTTCCATTATGTTATAAGGCAGCATGAGATCATCACCAGAAAGTGACCAGATGCAGCCTTTTGACCTTAGACTTTCCAACTTCCAGAACTATAAGAAATAAATCTTTTACTTATAAGTTATTTGTATTATAAAATGTGAGAATATTATAATGGCACCCATATCATTAATACAAACAATTTCAATAAATAATCAATTTACCACCAGAAATGGATAATTTACAAATGATGTAGCACAATCTACTTCTGAAATTGTATATGACTACATTAAGAAATAAAACATAATAATTCTGTGAATACATTTATTAGTTACTTATGATGAATTAAATGCTATACTTTGTAGACGGGGATATAAAGACAGGAAGAAAAAATCCGTGTCCTTAAGAAATATATGGTCTATTTGAAAATGAGAAATGAAATATAAAATTTATATTTTAAAATTTATTAATAAAGAGGTTTTAGAAAACTGCTTTTAATTTAATTATACAGATTATAAATGTCATACTAGATTGTGAGAAGAAATTCCTTTAGATTTTCTTAGTTCTACTTAAATCTATTTGTTTATTTATTACTTTAAATTGTTTTAAATGAGCACCTATTATATGTCAGAAATTTTGCTAGCCTTATGTGAAAAATCAAAAGGGAATAAGACACACATTGTTAAGAACAATGAAAAATCTGAGATTACTACCCTCTTTGCAAGTTAACATGTCAGCTTCACAGTTTCATGGACAGTGGCGGAGGATGAGACTCCTGGTCTAAGATAAAGGTCTTTATACTTATGGCACATCAAGAAGTAAGAGCTTCAACCTACTTGCCCTTTGTGATGGAGGAAGACATTTATTACACTGCTCAGTGAGCAACCCTGCCCTCAAGTCTTCAGAGAAATACTAATATGCCAAGGCTGTTTGCCATATTGCCATTCAGGATAAGCTAGTCCAAAACAAAACTGTCAGAACCTATATTAGTTTTCTGTTTCTATGCAACAAATCCCCACACATTTAGTGGATTAAACAATGTGTTTAAAATCTCCTAGTTCCTGTGAGTCAGCAGTATGGGCATGATAACAGAGTCGTCTATTTTTAATCTTATGAGGCCAAATTTAAGATGTCAGCTAGGTTGAGTTCTTTTGTAGAGCTCAGAATCTTCTTCCAGTCTCAGTTGGTTGTTAGGAGAATTTAGATTCTGGTGACTGCAGAAATGAGAACTCCTTTTTCTTGCTGTTTTTTCATCTACGAGTCATACTCAGCTCCTAAAAGTTACCTATAGTTCTTTGCTGTATTGCTCTCTCAAAGGCCTTTTCACAATATGGCAGCTTGTTTCTTTTTAAAGCCAACAGGAGAGTCTCTCACTCCAGTCCTCTGAAATAGAGTCCTATACAAAACCATGGAAGTAACTAGCTCATCATCTCTGCCACATAACATAAGTTATTAAAGGGATTGACTATTCCACACTTTTGCCATATTCTGTTGGATGGAAGGATGTCAAAGGTTTCTTTCATCCTTAGCAGGAAGAGATTATATTGGAGTGTGCCTCATTGGAGGTTACATTACGATGCTTCTGATCATGAGACATGCAGAAAAATGAGAGACGGATGGAAAATTATCTCCTGAAAGATATAAGCCTTGATAAATGGAAGCTTATGCTTTTTAGATCTTCCTGGACTTCCTACACATAGATTACATACATTTATAAGTAAACACATATATAAATTTAGTAATTAAGTATTGTGATAAGTGATAAGAAATAAACAGTGAGTGTGATAGAATAATAGAAGCATTATTTCTGGAGATGTAAGAGATTCTTTGAGAATGTTACACTTTAGATAAATATTGAATTGGGAGAGGATTGAAATTGGAATAGTAGACAGAAAAGAGAAAGAAAATTACAAGATTTCAAGGGAGCTCACAGTGAGTACTCAAGTTAAACTGAAGCATAACCATTAAAATGATAAGAAGTTACAGTAAGGATGGGGGTGCTTCTAAATGACAGAACAAAAAGTTTTGATTTTATTTTATAGGCGGTAAGAGAGTTGGGGAAGCTGGAATGGAGGGAGGAAGTGTGATTAAGAGAATGAAATTTAAATATTTACACATAAATTCTGTTTTGTAGGGTAGTAAGATAACCCAGTGGAAAATATTCTGCAAGTAATTAGAAATAGGTGTTGGGAACTCTGAAAGAAAGAAAAATGTAGATTTGAACACTAGGTGAAGAGTGGAGATTTCTCATGTCATGGGATTGGTGGAGCCTAGAGAGAGAAATATACAGAGACAGAAAGAGAAAGCTAGCAGCTAAACTGCTGACCACAGGAGGAAGATGAGTAAGCAAAGCTGATAACAAGAAAACAAATGAAAACAATAAAATATTTGGAGAATCTATGATTTTTTAAAGCAGTGTTTGAGTTTAGAACTTTTTTCTTGTATACATTTACGGGGTAAGTGTACAGCCTGATGTTTCAGTGTAACCATCACACCAATAGTGTACATTGTGAAGAGTAGGGTAGAGTTTTGATTAGAGACCCTTCAAAAAGGAGTAAAGACATTTTTCAGGGGTGTGAAGAAATTGTTTGGCAGGCAGATAGCACCACTGAGATCAGTATAATTTTGGCTGGGGCTAAAATATTCGGAGCCCTTGAAAATGCTTTGTAGATATAAACCTATTTATAGTATTTCATAAACAGGATATCGTGCATAACTTGTTACTTTTGGATAGATGGTAAAAGAAAACTACGTATTGTATAGCCCCCAATTTCATGGCATCAGAAATCTTCACTCCTCACCTAGTGTTAGAATCCAAATTTTACTTTCTTTCAGAATTCCCATCACCCCTTTCTAATTACTTGCTGACTATTTTCTACTTGGTTATCTTACTACGTACAAGGCAGAGATCATATATAAACATTTAAATATCAATCTCTTAATTGTACATCCTCTCTTCTTTCCGGCTTCCCTAATTCTCTTACTACCTATACAATAGGTGGATGGAAATAGAAAATGTCTAGTGTTACTTGTTCTAAAATAATTAATCTTTCTGGGAACTGTCTGGGTAAAAGTAACCTGAAGCATATCACAGACACTTAAAAGAAAATTACTGGCCTTCTCTGCATCCAGGCCTAACCATGCAGACAAATTCTGGTCCCCTTTTGTGTCTCCATAGCAAAATTACGTGTCTATGTAAGAGAATATGATTGGATAATATTAACCCAACTCCAAAACACTTTTATGCATATTTTCTGTGGTGATATTATAGTTACCACGGAATGCAGATTTGAGGTACAGATGTAGCCTACTTTATGCAAAATTTTTGGCATTTGCTTTCAAATTTGCCTAATCTCTGATTTGCATATTTCCCTGTCATATATATATATATATATATATATATATAATAACTTTCAGGAATAAGGTAAAATTGCTTTGAAATTACCTCTAAAGGTATTGACAAATATCTAAATGTGAAAATGGAATAATACTGTGTATGTTTAATCCAAATACATAGTGTCTTTTATCTGTTTATTCTTACAGAACCTGTATAGTAAAGTGGAAAAAAAAAAAAAAGCCCAGGCCTTCAGATATTGTCTATTGACAATTTTGATATAAAAATTTAAAGCTTTACCTACTATTGATATTACTTCTTTTTAATCTCTGATATTTAAATTAATTTTGAAATGTTGAATAAATACATGGAGGTACTGGATACAAGAATTTATCCAAAGATCTTAAAAAAATTACAGCCCGGTGTACACACACACACACACACACACACACACACACACACACACAATTTAAACCAAGTTAAGGAGCCATAAGTATGAATTTATTTTTGTAAAAATTGAATACTCGAATATAAACATGCATATACTCACATGCATATTTATACATAAATTGAAAATGTCTGTAAGGTTATGAACATGGTTGCATCTTATGAAAAATTGGATGAGGAGGTTTTTCCTTATTCAGTGAAGCTATATATTTAATAATGATCATAATAAGCCTAAATGTATATATTAGTAAACTAACTTTAAAATGAAGTTACTATAAGTAAGAAATGTTAAGGACCTGAATTAGAATAGAATGTTATGCAGATCGAAGTATAGTTGATGGGAAGAGATTTTTTTTGATACTGATATTTAGAATGTGAAGTTGGCAGGATATGGTGACCCTTTAGATAAGAAGGGCAAAGAAGATTTAGAGTTCATGCCATGACTCATTTTCCTGGTTAAAGTATATTCCACCTTAAGCAATAAGGCTATTGTTGTTATTAATGAAGATTAATCAATAATCAAACACTCTGTAACACCCTCTTGTCTAATGCAAGAAAAGCACATGACCTAAATATTTCTACACTATTATTAAGCTAACACTTTTTTTTTTTTTTTTTTACTTTGACTAAAGAAACTGGCATTAGCTTAAATTATTTTGGAAATAATATTGATGACAGTGATTTTGATCTAAAATCTTTGCTAAAAACTAGAGTAGAAAGAATTTCTGATTACCTAACAGTGGACATTTTTCTTTATTCTAATCTGCTCCATATTCCAGGATCGAGGTTATTAGTTCTTTGGGGATAAGATCAATTTAGTCAATATTAAATTCAGTTAAGAAAAGATACCTACTATCTGATATAGGTATGCATTTACTCTCTTGGAGACTTTATTTTTTTCTATTCAAGAATAAGCAGGGCATATTATTCTAGGCAGTAATAACTCAATTTCAGTAAGCAATATCTACACTTCTACCAAATACCCGCAAGTATTAAATTTTTCAGTGCTCAGAAACTTATTTTAATTTTTGAACTGAATATCTTTGATCCATAGTTTTGCTGAATGCTATGGATAGGAAGATCTAAGAAACGGAGATCTTTATTTTAAATACATATTTATAATGTACATATTTAATTGTAGTTTATTAGCCCTATCTTTTTTATTGAGATGGAGTTTCACCCTTGTTATCCAGGCTAGAGTGCAATGGCACGATCTCAGCTCACTGCAACCTCTGCCTCCTGGGTTCAGGCAATTCTCCTGCCTCAGACTCTCGAGTGGCTGGGACTACAAGCACCTGCCACCATGCTCAGCTAATTTTTGTATTTTTTGTAGAGACAGGGTTTCACCATGTTGGCCAGTCTGGTCTCGAACTCCTGACTTCAGGTGATCTGCCCGCCTTGGCATCCCAAAGTGCTGGGATTACAGGCATGAACCACTGCACTTGGCCCTATTTTAAGAGATATATTACTTGCTTACGAAAGCCTAATTGAAATTTATGACTAGGCATAATTTGTCTTATTTAAAAAAATTATAATATGTAGCCCATGTAATATTTGAAAATCATTCTGAGTTTACATAATGGAAAAAATAAGGGAAATGTTGATGGCCTACCTTTACCCATAAAAAAATTGTGGAAAATTGATACCAGATTTGAAAGTGCATGTAACATATTTATGCTTTTATATTAATTTGCATGTGATTCTGAATGTTTTAAGATAAAGTCTCTTCTGAGTTAAATGTGCAGTAGCGTTGTTTTAAATTAAAGATGAGGGGGAGTTCTCATATTACTTTATATTTGTTTCTGAAGAACATCTTTTATTCATTTTCTATAACACATAATCATAATCCATGTCCCATAGTTACTTTCAGAAGTGTAGGAGTATATTAAAAAGTTCATCTTCAGAAAACTCATTGTTCTAGTTTCAAATATCCACTGCTAATATGCACCCCTATCGTCAATTGCGTTGTCTTGTAATAATAACCATTTGTCTGTGAAGAGAAAATTATTGTATTCAAAATTTCCAGGTGATCTATAGTTCTGTAAAAATAATTCTAAAGCAGAACCGGAAAACTTGCATACATTTCAGGATAAAAGATAAAACCATTGTTTTAGTCTTTTAAAACATGTAAAGACTTGGAAATTATAAAAAACTATAAAAATTATAAAATTGACATAAACATAGATAATACATGCTTACTGCTTAAGATATACTTTCTATAACAAGCACAAGTTTTGAGTAACCAAAGTTTTTCCTCTTTCTCAAAGACACAAATCAATTTTATGATTATTTTATCTGCTTATGTTTTTGCAGATTTTGTTTCATAGGGGTTTTCCGAGAATCTTTAAAGGAGTAATTCAGTCCTTCAATTTTAGCAGAATCAACTAATTTTCCTTCTATGAATGTTTGGAAGTCATTTTTCCTCAGCACCTGAAATAAGTACTGCATGGTGGCAAAGAGTCCAGGATCTGCATTCAGGATAAGTGTGTTGTATCCCACTCTGTAGCTATGTGACCTTGGGCAAGTATGTTAACTGCTCTGTGACTCAGTACTTTCTTTTATGTGTATATATTTATTGTATTTTAGGTTCTGGGGTACATGTGCAGATCATGCAGGATTGTTGCATAGGTACTACATGGCAATGTGCTTTGCTGCCTCTACCTCCCAGTCACCTACATCTGGCATTTCTCCCCATGTTATCCCTCCCCAACCTCCCTACCCCCTGCTGCCCCTTCCCTAGTTCCCCCAACAGACCCCAGTGTGTGAGGCTCCCCTCACTGTGTCCATGTGTTCTCATTGTTCAACACCCACCTATGAGTGAGAACATACGGTGTTTGATTTTCTGTTCTAGTGTCAGTTTGCTGAGAATGATGGCTTCCAGATTCATCCATGCTTTCTTATTTAAAATCTAATCATTAATCATATTACCTAGATTGAACATAGACTGAAGGTTTGTTGCAAAGGATTAAATGACACATAAAGAGATAAACATATTTCCTGAAATATTTTAAGTGTTCAGTTAATAGCTGGTATTATATTTGAAATGTTTGAAATACATAAAATAATCAAATGGCAATGAAAAAATTTTAGTAAATTCCCAATTGATACACACGTATTTATATATCTAATAATAGAATTCATGTCCATTTACCCAAGTTCAAACTCCTTCGCCAGTTGCCCAATGAATATATTTTCTTGGGTGGATTTCATCACAATGAGCTTAACAGACACCAAAGGAAATATGCACCCCCTATCCTGAATGAATGCTTCTTACTGAATCTCCTCTATTAAGTGCCCAGTCATTTGTAGGTTATATCTTGGATTAGTTTTTGACTTACTTGCTTCCTTCATTTAATATTTTGGGAGAGTTTGTGGTCTATCTTTTCCAACGGGGCCACTTGCCACACTATCATCATTTGCCTCTTTTGTTTTAATAACATAACTGTTTTCTTTGTTCTGTCTTTTTATATATCGTCCTCCTGGCCTGCCTCTAAAATTTTACCATTTTCATGACTGTTTATGGCACATTCTGTCACTAGCCCCATGCCTGCTTTACTTTTCCTTCCAAACACATTCAACCCTTAGGCTTCAGCTCCCACTAAGATTTGTATCTCTATCTCCAATTTCTGTTCTGCATTTTGGCTCCACATATCCAGGACCCACTAAATTTTAACAGAGATTGTTCCTTCAAATGCATTTGGACACAAATGTATAATTTTCTAACCCCCAAAAGGTTTGGTAAGGTAGAGGTTTTCTTTCCATCTAGTTTTTTGAGTGAGAAACTTCTGAGTCATTTTTTCCCAACTTTATCTCCTCTGATTCTTAAAATACAATTAATTAGTTTTCAAATCTTGTTGGTCCTGTATCCTACGTCTCTCTAGCCTTCAAACCCACTGCTACTATGGCGCTTCAGAGGTCCATCAACGCAGAATCTTTCAATTGTGTGATAATTGTTCTTCTCTTTGTACCTCTCTTGTCCCTTTCTAATTCCTGATCAATACACTGGCCAGATTTCTCGAGTACCTGTCATGTTATGTAACTTCCTTTCTGGGATTCTAATTTTGAGGCATGGATGGTGATTTTCTTATATCAAAGAAAAGTAACCACACCAGCACTTTGGGAGGCAAAGACAGGTAGATCATTTGAGGCCAAAAGTTTGAGAGCAGCCTAACCAACATAGCGAAACCTCATCTCTGCTACTAATAGAAAACATTAGTTGAGCATGGTGGTACATGTCTGTAATCCCAGCTGCTTGGGAGGCTGGGGAGGAAAATCGCTTGAACCAAGAAGGCAGAGGTTACAATGAGCTGAGATCATGACACTGTACTTCAGCCTGGGCAACAGAGCAAAACTGTCTC
>NW_016107991.1:215600-224371 GCF_001604975.1 Cebus imitator
TTAGTAGAGACAGGGTTTCACCATGTTGACCAGGATGGTCTCAATCTCTTGACCTCGTGATCCACCCGCCTCGGCCTCCCAAAGTGCTGGGATTACAGGCTTGAGCCACCGCTCCCGGCCTACTAATTTCTTAAGAACACTAAAGAAACACAAAGAATTTAAATAGATTATCCAAAGTCACACAGCCATAAAAAGGCACAGAAGGATTTCTTTAAACTTTTATTTTGGGTTCAGGGACACATGTGCAGTTTTGTTAAATCAGTAGGCTGTGTGTTATGGGGATTTGGTGTAGAGATTATTTTGTCACCCAGGTAATAAACATAGTATCTGACAGTCATTTGATCTTCTCCCTCTTCCAATTTTGCACCTACAAGTAGGACCTGGTGTCTGGCGTTCCCTTCTTTGTGTCCATTTATACTCAGCGTTTAGCTCCCACTTATAAGTGAGAACATGTTGTATTTGGTTTTCAGTCTCTGCATTAGTTCCCTTAGGATTGTGTCTTTCAGCTCCATTCATCTTGCGTCAAAGAACATGATCTTGCCTTTTTTTTTTTTTTTAATGCCTGTATGGTATTCCGTGATGCCTATATATCAAATTTTCTTTATCCAGTCCATCACTGATGATATTTAAGTTGATTCAGTGTATTTGCTATTGTGAGTAGTACAGTGATGAACATATGAGTGCATGTGTCATTAAGGTAGAATGATTTATATTCCTTTCCATGTATATCCAGTAATTAATTACTGAGTCAAGTGGTACTTCTGTTTTAAGTCAGTTCTTTGAAAAGTTGCCACACTGTCTTCCACAGTAGCTGACCTAATTTATGCTCTCACCAACGGTGTACAACCATTCCCTTTTCTCCACAGCCTCACCAGCTTCTGCTGTTTTTTGACTTTTAAGTAATAGCCATTCTGACTTTTGTGAGATGGTGTCTCATTGTGGTTTTGATTTGAATTTCTTTAATGATTAGTGATGTCGAGGCTTTTTTCATATGCTTGTTGGTTGTGTGTATGTCTTCTTTATTAAGTGTCTGTTTATGTCCATCACCTGTTTTTTAATGAGGTCATATGTTATTTGCTTGTTAATTCATTTAATTTCCTTACACATTTTGGGTACTAGACCTTTGTCAGATGCACAGTTTACAAATATTTTCTCCCTTTTGGTATGTTGTCTCTTTTCTCTGTTGATAGTTTATTTTTCTGTACAGAAGCTCTTTAGCTTATAGCCTGTTTGTCGGTTTTTTGTTTTTGTTGCAATTGCTTTTGGTCTTCATCACAAAGTCTTTGCCAGGGCCTATGTCCAGATAGTATTTTATGGGTTATCTTTTAGGGTTTTCACAGCTTTAGGTTTTACATTTAAGTCTTAAATCCATCTTAAATCCATTTTTCTGTATGGTGTAAGGAAAAGATCCAGTTTCAGTCTTCTACATACAGCTATCCAGTTACCCCAGCATCATTACTGAATAGGGAACCCTTTCTTAATTGCTTTTGTTTGGTCACATTTGTTGAAAATTAGATGGCTGTAGGTATGCAGCTACAGTTCTGGGCTGTCTATTCTGTTCCCTTGGTCTATATGTCTATTTTTGTACCAGTACCATGGTCTTTTGGTTACTGTAGTCTTGTAGTATACTTGGCTATTTGGGGTTCTTTTTTGGTTCCATATGAATTTTAGAAGAGTTTTTTTTTTTCTAATTTTGTGAAAACCATCATTGGTAGTTTGATAGGAATAGCACTTAATCTATAGATTGCTTTGAGTAGAATGGCTATTTTAACAATATTGAGCATAAGCTCCATATATTCCATGAGCATGGAATGTTTTTCCGTTTGTGTCATCTCTGATTTTACTGTGTGTTCTAAATCTTGTTGTAGAGGTCTTTTACCTACCTGGTTAGTTTTATACCTAGATATTTTGTTCTTTTTGAGGCTATTGTTAATGGGATTGCATTCCTGATTTGTTTCTCAGCTTGGCCATTGTTGATGTACAGAAATGCTACTGATTTTGGTACATTAATTTTGTATACTGAAACTTGGCTGAAGTTGTTTATCAGAGCTAGGAACTTTTGGCAGAGTCTATATACACTCTTTCGGATAGGATTTTCTTGATAAAGAATCATATCACCTACAAACAAAAATTGTTTTACTTTCTCTTTGTCTGTTTGGTGGTGTTTTCTTTCTCTTGCCTCCTCATTCTGGCTATGACTTCCAGTACTATGTTGGATGGGAGCAGGGAGAATGCTCATCCTTGTTGTTTTCTGGTTCTCTAGGGGAATGCGTCCAGCTTTTGCACATTTGCTGTGATGTTGGCTGTGAGTTTGTCATTATGATGGCCATGGCAGCCCATCTGGAGCAGCCCCTGTGAGGATGCCAGCAATCACAGGAGATGTGGCCAGGGCTGCATGCTCGGTGGAGTCAGAGGGGGCCTGGAGCACAAAATAGCCCTTCCCATTACTGAGTTGGTGGAGTGGGAGCCCCATGCTCCCGGGCACAGCTGCAGCTGTCCAGCAGTGGCTCCGGAAATGGATATTCCTGCATTCTAGGGGGCCTGGGAAGACCCTTGTCCCTGCAAGCTCAGGAGTGCCTTCTCCCACTCCCTGGCCTTTCCCTCTTGGCACCCATTCCAGTGTGGAGCAAAGATGTGGCCCAGCCTGGGCATTGTTGAGACCTGGGCGGGTGTGTGCACATGAGGTGGTACTGACATGCCAACCCCTGCTGCCTTAGCCCTCTCCAGACTTTGGATGTCAACAAGCACAGGAGGGAGGCTGAAGGGGGTTGAGGGAAGCTCAACATGGGCCTGCATGTGCCCCTTGACATAAACACCCTGGGTGTTGTGGATCGCATAT
Source organism: Cebus imitator (assembly GCF_001604975.1). NCBI lineage: Eukaryota > Metazoa > Chordata > Mammalia > Primates > Cebidae > Cebus > Cebus imitator. The sequence continues at coordinate 218,440 of NW_016107991.1, forward strand.
TGATTGTGAGAGGCAGACAGGTTTCTGGAAGGAAAGGGCGGGTCCCTGGGGAAACCCCACCTTCAAGCCAGGACAGCCTAAAATCTAGGGGCTGAGCTGCGAGTTCCAGGTGGAGTCCATGGTTTGGAGTGAGAACTTATGGTACTTTTCCTGGACCTGCCTGTGGACCAATCAACACACACTTCCTCCCTTCTGAACCCATAAAAACCCTGGACTCAGCCAGACTCACACAGATGTGGGGACTACCAGCTGTGGGAAGAAACTACCCATTTTCGGTCTCAACTTATCAGGATGAACAGCCTGTGGAAAGGAGCTACCAACTATGGATTCCTCTCTGCCAAGAACTGGACACTCTTCAGGATGACCTAGCTCAAGAAAGGAGCTACCCACTTTGGTCTCCTGAGAGCTGTTCTATTGCTTAATGAAGCTCCACTCTGCCTTGCTCACCTTCCAGCTGTCCATGTACCTCATTCTTCCTGAACATGGGCAAGAACCTGAGACCTGCTGAATGGCAGGACTGAAAGAGCTGTAACAAAAACCGGGCTAAAACAGGCCCCCTGCTCACCATGTTGCAGGTGACAAGGAGGAGAGAAGAGCTGTGACCCTTTCGGGAGCCCAGATCAAGGGACTCCCTGAGCCATGGCTGTGACATTGTCTTTGGGGCTCTGTGGTTTCCGGCATCTCCAAGCTTCTGGGTGCCAACATGTTCCCCAGTGCTCTCAGTGAAAGCCACTTGTGGTATGCCTGGTCCAGCTTCAGCTTTGCCTCGAGCTGGCCCTTGTGCCAAAGTCTGGAGCTGCCTGCCCCACCGCAGTTGGCACACCTGGCTTTGTACAGTGGCTGGACCCAGTGCTCACTCAGACACCCCTTGCTGCACACCTGGCTTGCCTTTGGCAGGCACAGGATCCAGGCCAGTAGCATAAACTGAGCACAGCCTGCTGGGGTAAATGGGCAGAACAAACCTAGTAGGCTCAAGCCAAACTTGGGAAGGCACCATCAGCCACAGGGGTTTCCAGCTGGAAAAGCAGCATCCTAAGGATCCCGTGACAATGTATGATTCTACCTGGCTCTTAGTTTTTTGAGGTATGTTTCTTTCATGCCTAGTTTGTTGAAGGTTTACAACTTGAGGGGATGTTAAATTTCATTAAAAGACTTTTCTGCATATATTGAGAATATCATGTGGTTTTTCTTTTTAGTTCTGTTTACGTGATGAATCACATTCGTTGACTTTCTTATTTTAAGCCAACTTTGCACCTCAGGGATAAAAACTTGATTATTGTGGATTAGCTTTTTGATGTGCTACAAGATTTGGTTTACTAGTATTTTGTCGAGGATTTTTGCATCAATGTTAATCAAGGATATTTGCCTGAAATTTTATTTTTTTGTTTTGTCTCTGCCAAGTTCAGGTATCAGGATGATGCAGGCCTCCTAGGATGAGTTAGGGAGGAGTCTCTCCTCCTCAATTTTTTGTAATAGTTTCAGTAGGAATGGTACTAACTTTTCTTTGTGTATCTGGTAGAATTTGGCTCTTAAGCCATCTGGTCCTGAGCTTTCTTTGGTTGGTAGGCATTTTGTTACTGATTCAGTTCTGAAACTCATTATTGGACTGTTCAGGGATTCAATTTCTTTCTGGTTTAATGTTGGCAGGTTGTGTGTTTCCAAAATTGTATTTATTTCTTCTAGGTTTTCTAGTTTGTATGCATAGTAGTCTCTGGAGGGCCTTTTGTATTTCTTTGGGGTCAGTGATAATGTCCCCTTTGTCATTTCTGATTTTGTTTATTTGTGCCTTCTTTTTATTTTTTTCTTTATTAGTCTAGCTAGTAATGTAGTAACCTTACTTATTCTTTCAATGGACCACTTCCTGAAATAGTTGCTTTTGTGTATGGATTTCTACATCTCAATTTCCACAAGGTCAGCTCTAATTTTGGTTATTTCTTGCTTTTGCTGGTTTGGAATTGTTTTATTCTTGTGTCTGTAGTTCTTCTAAGTGTGAATTTTTTTTTGTTAATCTTAGATCTTTCTTTTTGATGTGGGCTTTTAGAGCCATAAACTTCCCTTTCAACACTGCTTTACCCGTGTTCCAGAGATCCAGGCATATTGTATCTTTGAAACTAATAAATTTCAAATAGCATCTTGATTTCTGCCTTAATTTCATTGTTTACTCAAAAGTCTTTTGGGATTAGGTTCTTTAATTTTCATGTAATTGTATGGTTTTGATATGGTTTGGCTCTGTGTCCCCACCCAAATCTCACCTTAAACTGGAATAATCCCCACGTCAAGGGCAGGGCCCATTGAAGATAATTGAATGATGGTAATACTGTTCTCATGATGGTAAATGAGTTCTCACAAGATCTGATGTTTTTAAAAATAGGAATTTCCCTGCACAAGCTCTCTTCTCTTATCTTCTGCCAGGTGAGGTGTGCCTTTCACCTTTTGCCATGATTATGAGGTCTCCCCAACCATGTGGAAGTGTAAGTCCAATAAATTTCTTTCTTTTGTAAATTGCCCAGTCTCCAGTATGTCTTTATCAGCAGTGTGAAAATGAACTAATGCAGTAAATTGGTACCAGTACAGGGGGTGCTGCTGAAAAGATACTAAAAAATGTGGAAGCGACTTTGGACCTGGATAACAAGCAGACGTTGGAACAGTTTAGAGGGCCCAGAAAAAGACAGGAAAATGTGGGAAAGTTTGGAACTCCTTAGAGACTTGTTTAATGGTTTTGACTAAAATACTGATAATGAAATGGACAATGAAATTCAGGCCATATTGGTCTCAAATGGAGATTAGGAACTTGTTGTGAACTGGAGCAAAGGTGACTCTTGTTACGTATTAGCAAAGAAACTGGTGGCATTTTGCCCCTGACCTAGAGACTTGTGAAACTTTGAACTTGAGAGAGAAGATTTAGGGTATCTGACAGAAGAAATGTCTAAGCAGCAAAGCATTCAAGAGGTGACTGTTAAAAGCATTCAGTTTTAAAAGGGAAACAGAGCATAAAAGTTCAGAGAATACTGAGCCTGACAATGCAATAGAAAAAAAAAATCCAATTTGCTGAGCACAAATTCAAGCTGGCTGCAGAAATTTTCATAAGTAATGAGGAGTTGAATGTTAAATCCAAGACAGAATGTCTCCAGGGCATGTCAGAGATCTTCAGGGCAGCCCACCTATCACAGGCCTGGAGGTCTAGAAGGAAGAGGTGGTTTCACGGGCCAGTCCAAGGGTCCCTCTGCTGTGTGCAATATAGGGACTTGGTACTCTGAGTTCCATCTGCTCCAGCTGTGGTTAAAAGGGGACAAGGCCCTGCTTGGGCCATAGCTGCAGAGGGTGCAAGCCCCAAGCCTTGGCAGCTTCCATGTGGTGTTGAGCCTGGGAGCACACAGAAGTTAAGAATCGAGGTTTGGGAACTTCCACCTAGATTTCAGATGTGGAGATGTCTGGATGCCCAGGCAGAAGTTTGCTGCAGGGGCAAGGCACTCATGGAGAATCTCTGCTGGGGCAGTGCAGAAGGGAAATGTGGGATCAGCTCCCCCACACAGAGTGCCAACTGGGGCACTGCCTAGTGGAGCTGTGGGAAAAGGGCCACCGTCCTCCAGACCCCAGAATGCTAGATCCACCAACGGCTTGCACCGTTCACTGGAAAAGCTGCAGACACTCAATACCAGCCCATGAAAGCAGCTGGGAGAGACGCCGTACCCTGCAAAGCCACAGGGGCAGAACTGCTGAAGACCATGGAAACCCAATTTTTCCATCAGTGTGACCTCAATATGAGACATGGAGTTAAAGGAGATCATTTTTGAAATTTAAGATTTGACTGCCCTGCTGGATTTCAGACTTGCATGGGACCTGTAGCCCCTTTGTTTTGGCCAATTTCTTTCATTTGATATGACTGCATTTACCCAACGCCTGTAACCCCATGGTGTCCAGAAAGTAACTAACTTGCTATTGATTTTACAGGCTCATAGGCATAAGGGACTTGCCTTGTCTCAGATGAGACCTTGGACTGTGGACTTCTGAGTTAATGCAGCCTCCTGTTGTCCTGGGAAGCACTTGGATAGCAGAGCGAACTACCCCACCCATGTCCACCACTGATAGCCAGGAGGGCAGTACTTGCTGAAGCTTCTGGTCCAGCTGTCCCATTTCCTCCTAAACTTGGTGTAGCCACAGCTTCCTGCTGTCCCAGAAGCACTTGAATAGCAGGATGGAAGACTCCATCAACCCCTGCCACTGGTAGCCAGGCAGGCAATAATTGCAGGAGCTTCCAACCCAGTTTTTGCACTTTTGGGTGAGCTCAGCTAGTGGACAGTCTCCTGCTGTCCCAGGCAGCACCCAGAGAGCAGGAAAAGAGACCTCACCCACCCCTGCCACTGGTAGCCAGATGGGCAACACTTGCTGGAGCTTCTGGCCCAGAAGTTCCACTTCTGCCTGAAGTTGGTGTAGCCACAGTCTCCTGCTGTCCTGAAAGCATTCAGAGGCCAGGGCAGGAGATCTTACCTGTCCCAGCTACTGGTAGCCAGGTGGACAATGCCTGCTAGAGATTCTGGCACAGCAATCCCACCCCTGTGCAAGCTCAAACAGAAGAAACAGCCTTTTGTTGTCTTAGGAAACACCCAGATGACAGAGAAGGTGACCATGCCTGCCCCTGCTGTTGAGAGCAAGGTGGGCAATGCCTGTAGGAGAAGCTTCCAGCCCAGTGATCCCTCTTCCGCCTGAATTCTGCATACAGGCACAACCCAATGTTCTCCCAGGAAGCACTCAGACAGAAGATTAGACTGACCCAGCAAAGATAAGCCATATGCAAACTGTGGGCCCTGCCTGTTGCTACCTCACTGATATTTTGCATATAGTATTAAAATAAACCAGAAAGAAGAAAAATTTATGAAATGTAGTGGCAGAAGCCTTGTGGAATATATGTTTAGATAAAACATAGCAGTTTTTGAAACAACTAGAGATGTATTGATAAAATAGGAAAATAAATAGAGTCTGTCTCCTATTTCCATAGACATTCATGCAAGATGTGGTTATGTACCTAAGCTTCATGGCAAATAGATTAATTCTTTATTTTATGAAATGATGTTTAAGCTTCAACCTCTTCAAAAAGTTGCTTTCTCAGTCCAGCACTTGTCACACACATTCTTTGTTTTAGTTTTGAATATTTCTTTGCCTATATCATAAACTGTAATCACCTTCCCAGTCTCAAGGAATGGCCATGGCTAGGATTCCATGATACTTTTGTCTGGTCCAAAGTTAAATTTAAAATGAAATGTAGAAATTTGGAAAGGATTCTAGACTATAATTTTATTTTTTAGGCATCGTTTTTGCATGACGCACCCACCTACACAGACCCATTTTTTCCTATTTGGATCTTTACTCCATTATTGTACTTATTTATATTTGGAAAATATGTTATTGTACACGTATTTAGCTATGCTGTTTGAGCATTGTCTCTCTGTGTGTGCATAAACTTAAAAATACAGGTGATATATGATAAGCATTGTAATTTGCAGTAAGTAGTGTAAAGTAACATTTAAAATGCATGTACCAAAATGCAGTGTCCAGGGTGTTGCTCCTCTCACATCTCACTCTGGATTAGAAGACAATAGGATTCATAAATACATCTACATATATATAGGATTCATATATACACACATATATATAATATACACACCCACTGCTTTTTACTACATGAATTTTAAAAGTTTTGTTGTTGGTTGATCCAAGATGGCCGTTTAGGAACAGCTCAGGATTGCAGCTCCCAGTGAAAGCGCAGAGGGTGAGTGGACGCCGCGTTTTTATTGCCCACAGACTAGGAAACTCGCAGCCAGAGGTGCTCCAGGGTCGCCAGCGCGGCTGTGCCGGCCAGCGCCGCTGCTTTGCCCTGCGCGGCTGCTTTGTCGGCGCCCCGGAGCCGCGGTTCTCCGTACAAAATACACTGGTC
>NW_016107991.1:230906-239128 GCF_001604975.1 Cebus imitator
GAGAAATGCCAGATGTAGGTGATGGGGAGGAAGGCAGCAAATCACACTGCCACGTGTGTTACTATGCAACAATTTTGCATGTTCTTCACATGTACCCCAAATCCTAAAATGCAATAAAATAAATGGGAAAAAAAAATAAAAAATAAAAAAAAAAATAAAAGTTTTGTTGTTGTCGTTTTACATTAATAGCTGTATTAATTTTAAGACTGAATATTTGTTTTGATAGATAACAAATGTGAATTGTCCTTAATATGGGAAATATGTAGACACATGACAAATTTTTGAAAGTGCTTACAGAAAATCTTCCTTTTGTGTCATCCATACAAGCATGCTTATTGGCATTACATATGAATTAGCTCAGGACACAGAGCTAATTATAGAACTAAATACAGAATTACATCTGTAATTCAGAGAAATTAAACTATTTCAAACAGAATTGTAGATTTGTCAATTTCATTGTAAAGAAAAAATATTTGAATTCTGGCTGGGTGCGGTGGCTCATGCTTGTAATCCCAGCACTTTGGGAGGCCGAGGCTGGTGGATCACTAGGTCAAGAGATCGAGACCATCCTGGTCAACATGGTGAAACCCCGTCTCTACTAAAAATACAAAAATTAGCTGGGCATGGTGGCGCACGCGAGTAGTCTCAGCTTCTTGGGAGGCTGAGGCAGGAGAATTGCTTGAACCCAGGAGACGGAGGTTGCGGTAAGCCGAGATCGCGCCATTGCACTCCAGCCTGGGTAACAAGAGCGAAACTCACTTTTAAAAAAAAAAAAAAAAAAAAAAAAAAAAATTGAATTCTTCTTTTGAATTTATGTGCCTTTTCATAGCGGTATAGATTTGTGTTCTGGTTTGGTTTTTGGGAAACAGATTATTTCATCATTTTATTACATGATAAATTTCCATTCAAAATAATCTGGTGAGTTTAAAAATCTTTTAAAAGAAATCTTCCTTAAGAATATACCTTTAAATTATCTAATGGAGTTTGTATAGAAACAGGTAGTAGACATTTTTCTAGAAGAATGTGAACACAACAACTCACATTTCAAACTTGTCATTGCTACTGACTTCAGCTCTGCTCTTTTTTAGATTATTTTTAAAAGTAAAGGTTCAAGAGAATCAACTTAGTTTGTAACTTGAAAAGAAAAAAAGGCAGAGCAATGTATAGGGAAAAATAAGGAGGTGTTAGAAAAATATTTCCCACATAGACATTTTTTTAGGAAAAGTGGGCTTTATCTATTTTGCCTTCTTGATTTCTTTATTTGCACATTCTGCAATTCAGAAATACTTGTTATCACCTTCTTTATGCCATACCTTATTAACAGTATCAGTAGATATTGGTTCTTACCCTAGGAAAGAATTGTGGAGACTCAGATGCTACTGCTGATGTTTTACATTTAGTGGCTGCCCATTTTCCTTCTGTGTCATTTGACATCTACACAAAATTATTCTTATTTATAATTAAGAAAAACGACCACTACCTGATTTGTTCCTCTATGGTCCAAGTAGTTTCTTTCATTAGTTTGGCACCTTTTGTTATATCAAAGAAAAATTGCATCAGATGGATTTAAACAGGCAGAGAAGAATTTAAGACTATTGTAATAGGGGACAGAGATTGAATTCAACTCTCTTCAAAGAAAAGGTGGGAGAGTGTGAAGCCCTAGAGCTTCTTTTTTTAAATTTTTATTTATTTATTTATTTTTAATTTTTTATTATTTTTATTTTATTTTTTTCCCCCATTTATTTATTTTATTGCATTTTAGGTTTTGGGGTACATGTGAAGAACATGCAAAATTGTTGCATAGGAAAACACGTGGCAGTGTGATTTGCTGCCTTCCTCCCCATCACCTACATCTGGCATTTCTCCCCTTGCTATCTCTCCCCAGCTCCCCACCCCCCACCGTCCCTCCCCTATTTCCCCCCAACTGACCCCAGTGTGTAGTGCTCCCCTCCCTGTGTCCATGTGTTCTCATTGTTCAACACCCGCCTAGAATGAGAACATGCAGTGTTTGATCTTCTGCTCTTCTGTCAGTTTGCTGAGAATGATGGTTTCCAGGTTCATCCATGTCCCTACAAAGGACCCAAACTCATCGTTTTTGATGTCTGCATAATATTCCATGGTGTATATGTACCACATTTTCCCTATCCAGTCTATCGTCGATGGGCATTTGGGTTGGTTCCAGGTCTTTGCTATTGTAAACAGTGCTGCAATGAACATTCGTGTGCACGTGTCCTTATAGTAGAACGATTTCTAATCCTTTGGATATATACCCAGAAATGGAATTTCTATTTCTAGGTCCTTGAGGAATCGCCACACTGTCTTCCACAATGGTTGAACTAATTTACACTCCCACCAACAGTGCAAAAGTGTTCCTATTTCTCCACATCCTCTCCAGCATCTGTTGTCTCCAAATTTTTTAATGATCGCCATTCTAACTGGCATGAGATGGTATCTCAATGTTGTTTTGATTTGCATTTCTCTGATGACCAGTGATGATGAGCATTTTTTCATATGTTTGTTGGCCTCATGTATGTCTTCCTAGAGCTTCTTAAGCACTAACATGAGCTAATGAAAAAGTGCTGGAGGACTTTAAGATGAGTTTGATCAATGAGATCACACCATCAGTGTTTGCTAATTGACACTTGAAGAAGTTAGGCTCCTACCTTCCCACAGAGACTGGGAGATAGAGACCCTCTCTTGATGATTATATTTCAAAGGGATGGCTCCCAGCTCCTTTAGAAAGACATTTCTGGGTTGTAAAATCAGCAAGAAGATGGGATATTAACATCTCAAAGGGGCAAAGGAAGAATTTACAATTGCCAAGTTGTTTTTAAGTAAATGCTCTAACAAGAGGGAGATGGGGGAGGGCTACAGTCAGGAAGAAACCTGTCAAGTTTAGTCAAAAAAAGCAGAACGTTAAGGCTGTCTTGGTCATTTGTACTGAATTAAAGCAGTTGATAGTGTTTACGACACAGATAAAAATGAAGATCTGAATTAGAGTTGGCTTAGGAGGACTGAGTTCAAAAATTAATTAATAAACTGTAGTAGATTGCCCTAAAAATAAGACACTTGTTCAGTTAGTATATGCTAATTAGTAAATAAAGCAAAAAGGCAGTTTTGGAGAATCTTTCAGAGGCTTGCCTTTCTTTAGGAAAGGTTAAATTAACCTGCATGCCTCATCAAAATTATTCATTTCTATCTCTGGTATGCGTCCAGTAAAACACGAGTTTCTAGTGTTTTAGTTTCTCTGCACATAATAAAGAGAATTTCCCATTGCCTTCTATTCAGTGACTTTATTTCCTATAATCCAGTCTTTATGTGGAGGCAGTTAATTTTAATTAATCCCTGGAGGAATTCTGTTTGTGCATCTTCCACCATGTAGATCCACATGGTTTGGATAGAGTAACACTGAGATATGAGAGTTAATGTTAATATGATTGGTGAATTGTTGTATATTTTTGTTTTGTGATTGTCAACCCTGTCACTAGGGTATATTTTGTTGTAGAATTTACTTGAAATGCTGACTTTAATCACTAGAGGTAAATGTTCTTTTTTTTCCTCTTTTTTTGGAATAAAATGAAGTATTTATTTTTCATTTTTATTATGCTGGGAAAAAAAGAGATTCTACATGTGCCTTCAGATTTACTGCCTTTGGTAAAAGCCAAGGCAGATGAGGTTAATGTGCTATGTTTTGATACAATGTTAAAAATTCTTGATATATATTATTGCTGTAGGCAAAGATATATGAAATATCAGATGGCTAAAGTAGCTGATAAAGCAATTATTTTTATTGGTAAACCAATTATTTTTATTTTCTTGGAAGTGATATTTCTTCCAAACAAACAGCATGCTTTTTTTTCCTCTGATGACATTGTTGGAATGAAAGATTCTTAATAGATGTGGCCTACCTTGCTATGACTAAAATGGTTTCCCAAGGAAATATATTTTATGATTTTAGTCATATTAAATATTTAAGGGTATTTTAAATAACCTCACTAAACTCTCAGGGAAATTGACATAAATGTAGAGCTAATGTTTTAAAAAGGACAAAATATGGAAAGAGCACAAGGACTTGACGTTCTCTAGGAGTCTCAGAAATTCATCACTGCTTGCGTGTCATGTATTTATTGCCTCCAGGAAAGCAGGGACATTTATCTGAAGGACATTTTTTGGTTCTTTAATAGATGTTGACCATTCAGTGCACTGGAGAAACTGAACTTATTTTTCAATACTATTTTTTCCTTTAATTTGACTTAATTATATGACACTTGCTATGCCTAGTGAGTCAAATTTCCTCAATGACTTATTTCAAAGGTTTTTTCTGGATTATTATAATTTTATTTTTTTCCTCTTTAGTACTTGAAGCACAGGTGTTTCAAGTTACTGATACAAGAAATAAAATTGTAGTAAAGGTGCTAGAGGAGTAACATGTCCTAGTTGGTGTTCTGAAAGCTCATCTACATAATGTAATGATGTAAATGATACAGAGTAACATCTTAATTGCAGGTGTTACTCTGTGGTTCAAAAGTAGGTCAGTGTACTTTAAGATCTTGAAGAAGTAAAGGGCCTTTGCTGAAATTGAGAAATAATATTGTTGAGTAATTAAACATAAAATAAATCAGAGTTTATAATATCTTCTTCAATCCAAATGAAATTAACTATTATACTAATGTTTAATTACTATGAAATGTGTTTTCCCCGGTGTTGAGGTGGCTTGTTGAAACTTTAGCCACATGCACAATCTGCGCTCCCTGTCAAATGGTAATTTCATATTGTATTTCAACCTTTTCTTGTAGGCTAAGATTCAGACAAGTTTTATGAACAAATATGTAATTAATATAACTGGCATAACAAAAGAAATTATATTAACATTTCTTGTAGCTATAAAATTACTAGCTTTATCGTGATTAAACAGACTTCAAATAGCTAAGAATTAAAACTGTCTACACTTCAACTTACGTTAATTTTGATCCATTTTTTTATCATGTTATAGCAATTTTTTAAAACGTTTTAGTTTTATTATTTCCTTACATGATGAAAAGAATAACATCCATGGCATATAATGCATATTATTCTTCATCTGTATACCACCTCTTTACATTATTAAATATAGTTGAATTTGCAGGCTTCAAGGTTAGCATCTGTTTCTCATTAATCAGCTTTCCTTTCCTCTGGTGTTAGTGACGTAATTACAGTCAGGTTTACTATTTGGCTTTAACTGCATTTTCTAAGCTATGTGGAACTTCTGTAAGATTTTGTATTGCATCAGCATTATTATATACACTGCAATTTGTCAAAATATGTAGGTATTTTAAAAAATATTTTAATACCTTTTCTGAAGAAAAAATAATACTTTCTATTTCTCACTCTGTAACCCCCATTCTTACTATATTTTACTCAAAGAATAGAATGTTATGTAGTTATAATTTTTTACACAATTCAATGAAGACATTCTTGTAGTTTTTAGGGCGATTCTTATAAATTGTTTTCTCAAAAGAAACTCTTTCTGATTTCCATGTCAATGGATATCTTGTCTTTTGATTCAGGTTATCTGTACCTTCAAACAACTCCAATTGTCTAAGAATCACTCTCTCTTTGTCTCTCTCTTTTTTTCTCTTCCCTTTCTCTCTCTTTCTCTCTCCATATCTATGTGTCCTTTCAGAAGTAAAGGCAACTTGCTCATACTGTCTCATTTGTATACATCCCAATTCCTCTGCTTGGGTATTTGAAAGGTCATAAATGATTATTAGAAAAGACATTTCCATATTAGTTAATTCCCACTACACATTTGTCCTGAAAAGTACATTCAGGTGCACCCTTGCTCAATACAGTAATCTCTTAAGAGTCTTATTTTCAATTAGGATATTGGAATAATGCCAATCCAGATTATTTCTTTTTCAACCATCAGTATCTACTTCATCATTCTTTTTCTTTCTTTGGAGTATAACTTGGGAAATCGAAATGAACTCACTATTTGTGTAATGTTCTGAAGTCTTTGTATTTACCCAGAACCCAACATTAGATTTTTGTTGTATGTGAATAAAAAAATGCTACAGGAAGTGTCCTAATTAGAATAATATCTAGTTTCTTTGATTTGCTTAATTTTTTCTTTTCTTTAATTTTACATTTAACTTTTAAAGGCAAAACAATATCCACAACATTATATGCTATATTTATAAATGTATTTTATCATATTATATTGATAATTTTAAATATTAGTTATCGTATAAATATAACAATTACTCAGTTAAAAACTTGAGTCTTCATAGAAGGGGGAAGATTTTTAAAAAATCTCTGTTAGCTAATTACAGCAGAAAATAATTATTAAATTTTTATGTTGGCTTTCATTTTTAAATGAATAGACTTTATTGACTCTTAAAACCATACTACAAGTACAATTTTCAATTAGCTATCTTATTTAATAGTATGACAATTATTTCCTCATTATCATATATTTATTTTAAGTGCTTATGTTATTACATATTATAGGGTGGTATTAGAGAAGATACCAAGAAGCTTCTTCCTGCTTTACTAAAGATACATTTCTAAAGGCAAAATACTAGTATTTTTAAATTATCTTGGCTGGGTGCAGTGGCTCACTGTAATTCCAGCACTTTTGGAGAGCCTGCCAGAAGGATAGCTTGAGCCCAGGAGTTTGAGACCAGCCTGGGCAATGTAGGGAGATCTCCCCTCTCTACAAAAAAATAAATAAAATTAGCTGTTCATGGTGGTGCACGTCTGTATCCTAGCTACTTGAGAGGCTGAGGTAGGAGGGTCATTTGAGCCCAGGAAGTTGAAGCTGAAGTGATCCATTATTGTGCAACTGCATTCAAGGCTGGCTGACAGGGCCAGAGTCTGTCTCAAAATTAATAAGTAAAATTAACTCACTGAGTCAGAAGTTATAAACAGTTGAAGACTCCAGTATAATTAAGAATTTTATTTTTAAAGTGTTGGGTAAACTTATTTTGCTATTTGCTATCATTGAATTTTTTTTTTCTTAAGTCTTTAGTAAACTGATATAAAGCTACTTATTATTTTGCTTGGCATTTCTGTGCTCTTCTTAGGTGTCTCTGTATACCATTAGCCACCATCGGGAGTTTTAAGGAGTATTATTGCAGCAAGTCCCTCTGTTGAGATTTGTCTGATGCTTTTCTTCATGTTTAGATGTAAGTTACGGGTTTTGGGAAAGAAGACCGTAAGGGCAAAATGCTATTTTATAACATTTCATCAAGGGTACATACTATCAGCGTGACTTCTCTGTTGATGTTGACCTTGATCACTGAGTTAAATAGTGTTTGTCAGGTTTGTTCCTTGTGAAATTACTCATTTTACCACTGTTTCTACACTGTACTATTTGGAAAGATGTCACAATGCACAGCTCACACTTAAGGAGTTGGCTGTTACACTCTACATTTTGGAGGGTGGAGTATCTACATGAATGAGTGGGAATTCTTCTGCGTGGGAAATTTGTCCTTTTGCCTGCTTCGTATGTTTATTTATTATTAATTTATATACTATGAACTCAGAGCTATTTATGTCATCTAATTTGTTGCTCACATTTTTCTAGCTTTGGCCATTTGGGGAACTTTTAGTTAGTTTCTGCATCCCTTTGATGCCTTTATCAGTGTGTGTGTTTGTGATGGTGTATATTTTAAGAACTTCCTAATTTTACGGTACTATAAGATGTTCCTGGCCCATCTTTATTCTCTCCTAGTCTCCTGCCTAGAATCAACTCTTTCTCTGAGGAGACCCTTTTCCCCTTATTTGCTTAGGCTTATTGTTAATAGACAATGAATTCATTCGTTTGCATATTCTGTGTGATACTTGCTATGGATGAGCTGCTTTTCCCAAAATTCTTTTGAATGGGAATGTTGTCATCAATTCCAGGATATACAAATATCTCACAGAAGTAGAGCAAATACACAAATATTTCACACAGACACAAGGGTTTCTTTTCTTGAAACAAAGCGCTTGCATATCCAAGGGCGAAAAATATTTTCAGCTCCAGGTGAAATGTTTTCCAGACATTCGATATAAAATGTTCTGTGAAATGGAATAAAAATATGACTTTTAAGGTAAGGATTAAGAAAATAAGGTATCAGTTTAGGGGCATTGTAAAGGAAAGAAAGTCTGTAGACAAAGAAAGGATGGTTACTAAGGGAGTTTCTTTTTTTCTTTCTCTCTCTTTCTTTCTTCCTTTCTTTCTTTCTTTCTTTCTTTCT
>NW_016107991.1:239258-270773 GCF_001604975.1 Cebus imitator
TCTCTCTCTCTCCCCCCTCTCTCTCTTTTTCTTTTCTTTTCTTGTTTTTTAATTTTTCAGATGGAGTCTCACTCTGTTGCCCAGGCTGGAGTGCAATGGCATGATGTTGGCTCACTGCAACATCTGACTCCCAGATTCAAGTGATTCTCCTGCCTCAGCCTCCAGAGTAGCTGGGATTACAGGCGACCACCACTACACCCAACTAATTTTTTGTATTTTTAGTAGAGACAGGGTTTCACCATGTTGGCCAGGCTGGTCTGGATCTCCTGACCTCGGGTGATCCACCCACTTTGGCCTTCCAAAGTGCTGGGCTTACACCGTGCCCAGCTATTTTCTAGAGGTGGGGACCCTTCCTTCTGTTCGTAAAATCAAGGCTCCACGTCACATGACAGCTTAATATTGAATTTATTTAAATATAAATCACATGTAGAAAAAGACATTTGAATAAAATATACATCAGGAAAACAAAACTTGGCTTTGCATATTCTAAGGAAAGAATTTAGTTATTCTTCTCAATCTGTCTAAAAGAAAGAAATGCTGCAGAAATATCTCCTGGCAACATCATTTAGTAAAGAAACACTTACAAAATCTATTCACCTGAGAAATACAAATGCATCAAAATATGACTGTGGAGAGACACTTATATTTAGCATATGGAGGTACACAGCAAAGTGTATTGATATTGGAATATTGATGTGCTTGGATAGTTTATATGTAATATTCAGAATTTTATAAATAATAACAGTATTGCTTATCTCATATAATTTTTGTGACAACTAAATGCAATACTGGATATAAATGTTGGGTCCATACTAAACACACAATAAATCTTAGCCATTATAATCACTGCTAGTACCAGCAGTAGTAAAATTAGCATTTGTAAGAAAAGGCAGTTACTTATGACCCCCTCTATCTAATAGAAAATGAAAAGTTTATGTTTAAACCAAAAATTTGTTGTTAGATTTTAAGTGATCTGCTAGGAACTACCTTTTCATGTGAGTTTTATAAATGGTTACATGGTGTCATATTTTAATGTAGTAGACTATCTTTTAATATATTTTCTATTTAATACTTTTTATTTAATTTAATACATTTTTCATACATTTAATTTAATACATTTTAATTTAATACATTTTTAATTTTAATTATAATTTTAATACATTTTAGATGTAGTAGACTATCTAAAATGATAGCAGCATTAATTACATAGGGCTAGATAAAGAATGAGTTTACAAGTCTCCTCTGGGATTATTAGTGTGAGACTTTAATAAAAATAATAGGGTAAAGAAGGAGAAAGAAGCAAAAGCAAGCAGGCATCAGGGGATCTAGAAATTTCCAGGTGGAGGTCTCTAGGTTTCTTTCCAGGAACTATTTAAATATAAAATCAAGAGCATTTTGGAGTTTAAAATAACATTAATTTAAAATCATAATTTTAATTATTGCTTTTTTCATTTTATTTTAAATCTACTATTTCTTGCATTTATTCTCACAGATTTATATAATATCTATAAACTTTTTAGTTCTTCTCAAAAGTTTTTAGTGCAGCTTTCTGTCTTTCACATACTTTGTTTCTGTACAGTAGACATAAGTCAACACTATTTTTTTGTACATTTTCAATAGATAATTATAGATATGTATTTAAATAGTTGACTGGTGAATTTCTCAAATAAGAAAAATTTATACATTTCCATGTATTTTTAATTTTTATTATCCAATAGTAGCAAAGGGAGACTAGATTTAATAGAGGTTATCATTATAAATGTGACCTTTCCAATGGCACAGATAGACCTTTCCACCTGAGGCATCAATCCCTGCTGGGAGCATTGCTGGGAGTACAGCCTCCCAGCTGACCTGTAATGGACATGCAGACATAAATCTTTGTGTTATTTAAAGCACTGTAATATAATAACGTAATTGTTCATTTTATGTCACCGTCACTGGACCATGGGATACCCAGATATGTGGTAAAATATTATTTCTGGATGTGTTCATGAGTGTATTTCCAGAAGAGATTAGTATTGGAATTGGACTGACTAAAGGAGATTGTCCTCCCCAATATCAGTGGGCATTATCCAACCTGTTGAGGGCCTGAGTAGAAGAAGAAGGTGGAGGAATGCGGAATTCTCTCTCTCATTGAACTGAGACATAGATCTTCTCCTGCCCTCAGACTGGAGCTTCTGCCATTGGTTTCCTGGTTTCTAGGCATTTGGATTCAAACTGGAATTTATATTATTGGGGACATTGTTCCCAAGAATTCACATTATTGGGAATTCTCAGCCTCCATGATTGTGTGAAACAATTCCTTATGATAAATCATATTTTTGCGGTCTGCTCTTCTGGAGAACCCTAGTAGAATTATTTTCTGTTCTCAACCTTTGCTAAGATATGTGAATATGTATCAAGGATTGCTATCACATACTCAATTTAGACTAGGTAGGTTTTTTCAGATGTGAAGTTTATCATATTGTGTTTGGTTTTCTTTCATGAAACTGCTGAAACTTTAATTGAAGTCTGTGAATGCCAAGTTGTGAAGAATTTGTTACTTTTGTGATTTTGTAATTAAAAGAGAGATGACCAGATAAATAATTATAAAGAGGAGTAAGGAAAAATTCTATATCTCTTATGGAAAAAGCAAAACAGCTCTAGAAGGAAAAAATATATGGGAGTATTAAGTTTCTAAGTGACACTAGCAATTATTCTAGATGGAATGTCTTTCAAACCAAAACAAACAAGCAAAAAAACCTCTGCTCATGATTTTGGAATTTAACTTTAATGAGAAGAGTACTGTCTATGAATGGAAGCAGATTTCACAGAAAAGAATTCGGTCATACATTATCTTAGATGCTTTTCAAATACACATCACTTAATGTATATCTATTTGTTTTGCCACAGAAACACTCACTGATTATATGTTAAATTTTCGCAAGATATTAACAGGCACACTGGACTTTGAAATCTGATTTTGGTTTGAAATAATTTATTTTTCTGCTGCTCCTGGTGTTTCTTTGTGCCTTGTTTCTGAGTTCTTACATGAATTCTATGATAACAGAATATTAAACTTATAGCCATCGAAATGTCTCTGCTTCTGTAGTACTAGTTTATGGTGATGGCATTTTGATACCCATAAAGACTGATTATAGTTCAATAAAGGAAACTAACAAGTCAGTGCAAAGCCTCCATGACAATTGAAATTTCAGTCCTGGAATGATTTTTTTCCCCCCACACATTGTTCAATATAGATACAACCTAATAGCTTCTCTCCTGTAGGTGCATAAGTAGTTATATGGTTGTTCCCATGTTTAAAAAAAAAAAAAACTCCAAAGACTCCGTCTTTACATGACATTTAAATAGTGTATAAAAAACAGTAAAGGACAATATATAATGTGCTTTACTCTCCTAAGGCATAAACTGAGCAAACACACACTGTGAAAGAAGAATTCATTCCTACATCTCTTTCAAAACCTGTACAATAACTCATAAACCAAGACGTTTTTAAATAGAAAGTGGCATATGCCCACCAGGATACTTAATTTGCATATCACCGGCTAAGTCCTGTGTGAATGAGGGCAGTGCAAGGGCTGAGGGTGATTTCTGGATGAAGGTGTCACCTGTGAAATGACAAAAATGGGCTCTGTGTGTCTACTTCCCTGCTGTGAGTATCTAAGCAGTACTGTTACTTGGCTGACTTCCTGATAAACTACAGGTGGAGGGTGTTGAGGTTGTGCCATTACAAATCATCATCTGCTAGATCAAAGTGCAGAGGAAAAACGGCAGGTGTGCAGTATTAATTGCTATATTTAACTCTCCAGTCACTTAATAATTGGTAACTGGAGAATACTGGAATAATTATCATTCATTTTTCTCTTATGAGAATATATATGAAAATTTGCCTTTATGTTTTTAACATTTGAAAATAAAAGCTAGTAGATTACTTCCATTTTATATTTTCTCATATTTCACAGTTGCTGACATTTATCAGGTGCTTTCTGTTTGCCAACCAAGGGATGCCGATCTAGACTTTGTATATTTATAGTTCTTACAGCAATCATTTTGTTTAATTACTTTATAACTATAACCAGTATTATCATTGGTATAGTTGTAATCAAATATGGAAGACTAACAGGTTAAAAATGTTTACTGTTTCCTTCCTGAGAGTCTTAAACAGTTAGATTGTTCTGCTGGATGAAGAAACGTTTTTATGGTAATAGGCTAGCAGAAGACTGAGGACAGGGCTCAGTTTTGGAAGGTCCTGGCTGGTTTCGAGTCTTATGTGCAACAACAGGTTAACAGCTGAATTTTCCAATGGATATTCTGACTCTCCTATAAAACTTAGACTGCATTTGACTGGGTGTGTGTGTGTTTGTATTTTGCAAAACTAATAGAAGGCCTGAGAGAAATAAAAATGGGACAAGGGAACATTGTGAGCTGTTATCTGCATTGTGTATAATGCTATGCACAGACTTGTAACCCAGCCCTGTGGAGATCTTGATGGACTTGAATGAATAATAAGCTGCTTTTATATTGCTTGGCAGCCCTTCTTTGCCCAGATAAGCCAGATGACAGGCATATTTATAACTATTTTTGGACTTGAATTTTGTTGTTTCTAAGCTAATGACTTCCTTGGCCTTGAAAATGTGACCACATCTGTCTCACCCTCAGATCCTGAGATGTAAATATTGAAACATATGGAGTTAAAAATAAAATAAGAGACAGTCTATAGTTTGGCATTTCTGATATGTATTAAGGAAATTAAGGTAGTCTCTCCTTGATGTTCCAAGACTCCCAATGGATGCCTGAAGCCACCAAACCCTACATCTGGGGTCTCTTCTTATCTGAAAACTAAGACATCTGTTAGTGAAAAATGGATGGGCAGCATATATGGCATGGACAAAGAGGTGGCTTACGTCCCTGGTGAGATGGAATGGGACAGCGTGAGATTTCATCACACTACTCAGAATAGTATGAATTTAAAAAACTTACAAATTGCTTTTTTCTGGAATTATTTTCATTTAATATCTTTGGAATGCAGTTAACTATGGGAAACTGAAACTGCAGAACGTGAAACCTTCTATAAGGGATGGGAACTACTCTATAAAGCATTTTTCTTTCCTTCAGGTTTATTCCCATTTCAAACAGTGATGGAATGTCATTTAATAATTTGTAAGTATGTAAAAAATGCAAAATATATTGTAAGTTATGAATAATCAACTTCCTTGTTTTTACAAACGCCTAAATATTTCACTGCCAATTTGGCAGTTTAATTTTCATATAATTTTTAGAAAGTAACTGTTCCTCCCATCTATTCAACTGTGAGACTTTGACCCTGTGGCACAGTGAATATCAATGTATTTCCTGAAATAAAAAGCCTATAATCTCACCACTTTGGGAGGCTGAGGCGGGTGGATCACGAGGTTAAGAGATCGAGACCATCCTGATCAACATGGTGAAATCCCATCTCTACTAAAAATACAAAAATTAGCTGGGCATGGTGGTGCACACCTGTAGTCCCAGCTACTCGGGAGGCTGAGGCAGAATTGCTTGAACCCGGGAGGCAGAGGTTGTGGTGAGCCAAGATCCTGCCATTGCACTCCAGCCTGGGTAACAAGAGCGAAGCTCCTTCTAAAAAAAAAAAAGCTTCCTTTTTATCCTTATTTTTTGTGAATCTTGAAATATGTCCCTGTGCTCGCTCCTCAGTCATTCAAACTCTAAAACTATAACCACACTTCAATAAGCTGGAGATGCACTGCTGTCTTCTGAAATAAGTGCTCGCAATTCCAGCCACTGCCTTCAGAGGACGGTGTGCCCGTCACAGAGATTATTAACCATCCTCCCAAGTTGCATCTTTCCTTCTGTAGATACAATCTCTCAGGACTATATCGGAGATCGAGGCTAAAATACCTTTTCCAGGCTTTCTTAAAGTTGAGGCCTCCTGACTAGAGCTTATCAAGAGAATGTGATAGGAAGTCGTGTGAATAATTTCTGAGACAAAGACTTTTGAGATGGATATTTGTTTCCTTTGTGTTCTCTCTTCATTGTTTCTGTCTGGATGAAGATGGCAATGATGGGACAGCAATTGAAGGGGAGCCACAAAATGTAAGGTGTTTGGATCATTGAATATTAATGCGGATGAATGCCTTCTGCCAAACAACAGTAAACACCTTAGACTGTTGCATAAAAAAGAAACATATGTTGCATTTCAGCAACGTACATTTCTGAGTTTATTTAGTATAGCATTGTAATCTACCCTAAATAACACAGTGCCAATATGTGAAACACAGATAAAGTGATGAAGCCTTCTTCAAAGCAAACAGAGAGATCCAGGAGGGTCAATTATTGACTCCAATCCATAAATGGCAGGTGTTT
Organism: Cebus imitator; assembly: GCF_001604975.1. Lineage (NCBI taxonomy): Eukaryota > Metazoa > Chordata > Mammalia > Primates > Cebidae > Cebus > Cebus imitator. The sequence continues at coordinate 245,622 of NW_016107991.1, forward strand.
CGATCTATTCAATTATGTTGGATAGATTTTGAGAGTTCCTTAGGATTCAGCACTACAGACTGCTGTGGTCCATGGTCATGGTTATCATGGCAAGTGTGTATAGTGTTGTGGCAAGTATTTCGCGTACTTGCCAAACCTGATGTAGAGAAATCAGTGATGGCCTTATCTATGAAGTTAAAACATTGCTAAATATTAACACACAATATCATGCAATATGAGACAGCTTTAGCAATTTGGAGGCATCCATTTTTATTTTTAAATATATTTTCCGATCTTTTCACTAATAATATGTCTGTTAACATCTCTCCCACTCTAATATCAGGTGTTCTTTCTTCTCTTCTTCCTTTTCTCCAAACTGAGAGTTTGATAATTCAGCATAAGATACTTTTCCTTCTGCAGAGATTTAGTAGTTTAAAACCTACAATTTTTAAAGGTTTTGCCTATAGAATCTGTCAAAACTCATATAATTTAACATAATAATGTAATGTAAGCTTTGAAGATACATTTATTACATCACATGTTATGAGAGAAAAAATGAATTGAGTTTGATGCATGGTTCCCCAACTACATTCTGGAAATAAGAGAAGAGCTTCATGTTTGTTTAGTGAGAGGATGGTTCTCAGTGGATGTTTAAGATGTGAGATATTTTCACTAAATCACATGTATTGTATATTTTTACTTCATTTCCTATTGTTCTATAACATTTTTTTAACTCCATAATTTGTCTTGACTTGATCTATTCAGACACTGCCTTTTTATTTAACATTTTCCATTTTCTGAAATTGTAAACAATGTTGCTAGGGTATTCACAACATTTCTGTAGTATCATAGTAAAAGAGCAAATGCACTTTTTAAGAAAGAAGGGGAAAAGTGATGTGGGATATTTGTGAAGAGGAGAGAATGCAAGGGGATAATTGCAGAAGTAGAGGTGACGGGCTGGCCATGAGGGAGACGAAGATCTCTCCCTGTGGCCAAAGCCCAGGAGTTTAGTGAGCCCGCATCAGGAACAGAACTGCATCACCTCATGACACCCAGGTAGGAGGTGACAGGACTGTGAAGAACAATGACTCTACAATGTATCCAGGGAGTCTGCACATAGGGGATGATGCTCCCAACATTGGCACTGGCAGAGCTGAGCTGCCTGTCTTCAATGGGCCCCTCAGGCACGGCCAATGGGCATCATAGAAGCTTCCGTGCTGCACTGAATGATTAAGGTCCTTCCTTTATTTGTTTTAATGAAACACCACAAATTTTTATTTAGATTTCTATGCCACTCTAATAGCAAGGAAGAGGAGAGTAGGCTTTAAACATGCCTGAGATAATAATTCTTACACCTTGAAGAGGGGGAGTTGGGAGTTAATTGATTTTTCTGAAAAATTCAGAGTGTGTCGTGAAACTTACTCTTGGCCCACATAAAAAATGTACCATCTCTGAACTGATCATGCAGTTTCATCCAAAATCAATTCTAGAGTATCAGAAGGGATAATCGTATAGCATGAAAATCCTATATTAATCTTCTTTGCTTTAACATTATATATAATCATTATGTTCAGTGCTTTGTATTATTTTTACAGAGAAACATATTTGAAACCAAATGTGGTTACAAGTTATCTATAATAGAGAACACCCTCCATGTTACTCCAAATTACCCCAACACTTAATTCCAAAACTATGCCCTTTTAACACTGGCATTCTGATGAACATTTTAGTATGAATGTTGCTGCTGGATCATAAATGCAAAAGTTCTTGAATTTTAAAATTATAAAATGTTTATTCCAGGGCTGCACAGTAAAATAAAGCAATAACCACTTAACTTATGTATCTTTTTAATTTTTACTACATATGTATTGCTATTTTTGTTTGGATTAACCATGGCAGAAATATGAACCAAGAGATGGATAATATAACTGACAAAAGCTTTTTCTTTTTTTCTTTTTTCTTTTTTTTGAGACAGTCTCACTCTGTTGCCCAGACTGGAGTGCAGCAGTGTGATCTCAGCTCATTGCAACCTCTACCTCCCGGGTTCAATCGATTCTCCTGCCTTCGCTACCTCCAAATACCTGGGACTAGAGGTGTACATCACCATGCCAAGCATATTTTTGTATTTTTAGTAGAGAAGGGCTTTCACCGTGTTGGCCAGGCTGGTCTCAAACTCCTGACCTTGGGTGATTCGCATGCCTTGGCCTCCCAAAGTGCTGGGATTACAGGCATGAGCAACCATGCCCTGCCACAAGTTTTTTCTGATGTCACCTACGGTAAAACCTATGCCCGGCTCATTGTTTCTAAGTATTTCACCAGGCATACCCTAGGTTTACCTAAAAGGTAACTGGATTGGTCTTGTTCTCTAGTACCCTCTCTCTCTCTCTCTCTCTCTCTTTTTTTTTTTTTTTTTTTAAGAATCTCACTCTGTTTCTAAGGCTGGAGTACTGTGGTACAATCTCAGCTCACTGCCACCTCTGCCTCCTGGGTTCAAGTGATTCTCCTGCCTTAGCCTCCCTAGTAACTGGGATTACAGGCATGCACCACCATGCCTAGCTATTTTGGTTGTTGTTATATTTTTGGTAAAAACAAATTTTTGCCATGTTGGCCAGACTGGTCTCAAACTACTGACCGCAGGTGATCTGCCCACCTGGGCCTCCAAGAGGACTGGAATTGCAGGCGTGAGCCACTGCGCCTGGACATAACCTTTCTTTTTGAGTCCGTTTGTCAGCAGAACTCAGGTAAGTTTGTTAGTATTTGCACTTGGGTTTTCCTCACATCCACACTTGGGGTTCAGAAAGGGTCAAAGTAATGAATAACAAGAAAAGTCTGGGGAGCTGTTAGAGATGGGCCAGATACTAAGAAGTTTATCTATAAAGTGAAAACATTGTTTATTAAACGCAATGTGGGATTCTAGGTAGAGTGCTGAAAAAATAAAGGACATTAGTGCAAAAAATAATGAAATACAAATAAGATCTGAGATTCAGTTAACACTGTGATACCAATGTTAATTTCCTGTTTTTCATAATTATACCATGGTTATGTCAGATATTAACATTAGGAGAAGCAGGTGAGAGACAGAATATTTTCTACTATCTTACAACTTTCTTACAGGTCTAGGAGTAGTTTCAATTAAAATATTAAAAATTAAATGATCCCTGTCCCCAGAGCCATTTAGTATCTTATTGTAAAAGCCTCAGCGGTCTTTGCAGTTCTTATCATAAACCACAGAAATATGACAAAGCACTAAAATACAGATTTAGGTTGACACTGAGTTATCAAGGAATGATTCCAGTCAACTTTCACATTGGTACAAAAGTTAGTATTAAAAACATTATTTTAAAGGAGACTTCACCAACTGAGGAATTCACTAAAGCATCATCCTCAAAGACTCCCGGCAAATGAGGTGTTTGTGTATGCATGTTTTGATAAAAGTTGGTGGTGGATTATTGAAGAAATAAAAACATGGGAAGTTATTAAGAAAATATATCAGAGGTAGGTGAGTGTTGCCTGAGACCAGAGCAGAGGACATTCCTTTAGGGTATGAATCTCACGTGGAAGATGTGAGTGAGGCTGAGATTTCACTCTGGAGAGCATACAAGTGAGAAGTTGATATTGGTTTATGATAGAAAATCAAACTAATTTGTAAGAAGGGACTTGCCTGTGGTGTTTACGTTGCTGAGCGTTTAGGGGGTGCTACTGGAGTAGAACTGAATTTAATATGAAATCAGTGAAAAGTCACTGAGTCATCAGAATAATTAATTGTCATAAAAGCTACATTTGAAGAAAATCATGAATATAGCAATATAGACATAGGGATAAGAAATAAAAGGACAGTCGCATTAAGTAGTAGTCACCTTAGACTAACCTACCATGGAAATGTGGCCCTTACTTGGTGGAATACAGATGAATATGGATTTAGAATTAGAAGAAAGTGAACCTGTGCTATCACTGAGAACTGGTTGGTAGTTTGTTAGCACGGAAATTCGAGGACCCTCCTTCTTAGTTATACACTCTGGGATTCTGACTTGGTTTCCCCACTGTCTCTTATCATAGTGGTTCAAAATGTATGGTTACCAAGCCCGCTCTGTGACCAGCACCTGGAAACTTGTACAAAATGCAAATCCCTGGGCTTTGCTGCAAACCTAGTGGATCAGCAACTTTGTTTGGGGGTTGCAGGGTGGGTCAGGGGCAAAAATGTGTGTTTCAACAAGTGCTCAGGGACTTTCTGATGCAGTCAGTATGAGAACTCCTGTCTTAGAAAGTCACCTCCACTTATACCAATTAACTTTATTCCATAGACACTCTGTTATAGTCGACTAGTTAACCCTTCCTTATGTACACATGGGCATTGAAATTCTACTTAAACCTTTATATCAGGGCCTTTTCAGTCTAATCTGTTCATTTTCCCCCTGCAAATCCTGTCAAAATGACAGAGAACATTTTGACCCTGTCAGTTTTTACATTAGAAAAGCTGATGGTTGAAAAATAATAAAATTGTCAGAGTTACTGGAGGATGCGTAAAACTAGGGTTATTTTCATCTGTTAAGTAACCGATTGAATAGACAGCACACCAAAAATCTTGCCAGGTTGTCCTGTGCGTTGGGTGGAGTGAATTAATTTAGGAAAGAGTTCAGTACATTGCCATATATAAGCATTTCTAGCAGGACCGGACTTGCACCTGTTAAACTATTTCAAAGATTAAAAAAGACTGTGTCTTCACCCCAGGAAATGCTACTCCCTGCCAATTCCACAGTGAGGTAACTTACAATTGGCAACTTTCAGGAAGGTAAGCAAACAATTCTTTCCTCAGACTGCTACTTAAAGTAACTTTCTTTTTTTTTCTGGTAGAAAAATAAAATTCAATCAACAATTCGTCTCTCTTTTAATTTGCTTTTGCCAAGCAGCTGTATTTACAGAAAACAATGTCCTGATTTTTTTTTTTTTAAGTCTTGATTTCTAATTAAGCAGTTTGGTGGTCTAATGATTTTAGTTTGTGAAACTCATAAAGTGCCTTGGCCAAAGTAGCTTAAAACTTTTCCCTCTTTCTTCTCTTCCGTGTTCCCATTATTTACAATGAGTCTTCCCAGAAACTTCCAGTGTGTTCCTTACTGACTGCATGAACACTGGTAAAGCAGGAGGGATAATCAACTCCAGGCTGGAGCTGAACAGCAGCGCCAACAAGCTACTCATGACTCCAGCAGATGTTTCTGCTTTGGGGACCAAAAGAAATTTTATAGGGTTTTTCCTCCTTCTCAGGGAAAATTGCCAGAACAGTCAAGAAATGGGAAATATATAGGCCTGCTCAAATTTCCAAGTTAGGAGGAATATTATGTTCAGTAAAAGGAATCTCAGAGAGGAATTTCTGAAGACACCATCTCACAATAGCTACGTAAAATGTTCACCAGGAAAAAGAGGAACCAAGAAGGGCTCACTTGGCTTCAGATTTCTCTGTATATTGAATGCTGCATGAATGTTACAGTAGTTTGAAATGATATCCATTTATGGTAAAAATGCACCTGGTAGTCAATAAAGAACCTCCTCCACCACCACCACCAGGAAAAGAAAAAGAAAGGAAAAAAGGCACAGATGACATACTCTGAATTTCACTGCTTCTGTCTGTCTTTAACGTAAATTGCTAGACTATGGAGGGAGAGGACATATGCAGGACTTTGAGTCTTTTCATAAAACATTAGCTGTGTACCACATAGTATATTGCTTCCAAAATAAGCAAAAATAACAAAATTTTTCCTTGAATGGGAAAATATGAGAATTTCAGCTCTCAGATTACTTTTACTTGAATTTTGGTATTTTGGCTCTCAAAAGACAGCCCGTGTGCAATATCATGAGAATAATATCAGAAAGAATTGTTTAAATGAATTCCACGTGGAGGGTAATCAGAGAGCAGTCGGAGTCCTCGTTCTTTGGGTTAAAAGCCTCTCTTTTGGAATTATGTTCAATATGAGGGACAAAAAAGCCTACTGAGCCACTTGTCTTGTTTATGTAATGAGACGTAAAGAGGATCCCTTTGGAGAAGATGGCTGCTGGAATTCTTTGTAACCTTTCTGTGTAGCATAGCTATTTATGAAGAGGCAGAAATGGTAAACAAAGTTATTCCAATAACCCTTAACTGGGTGTTTTTTCATGTTAGTGTATGTTCAAAGTCATGCATAAACCATTAACACAGGGAGTATGATTGACTAGAAATAGCAGTCAAGCCCATCTTTTAGTCATTCAGATTTTCTTATAATTAGTTATAGCTTATGTTTTTTATATTTGACAGAATAAAAGTGACTGGAAATTATTCTATTAAGGAATCATACTATCAAGGAAAGCTATCATCAATTTATTAAAGTCCTGACAAGGATGGTGACCACTGTAATATCCATTAGCTATTTTATTGTTAAAAATGGGAGTGTTAATTAAGGTCCCAATAAATCTTTATGGGGCTCTTTTTGATCTCTGAGAAGAGGCAATCTCTACCTGTTATATGCTCCATAAGTTATGGAGAGTCAAAATTCCCTAGTAGAGTCCAAAGCATGTAGTTTATTTAAACTCCATCTAAGTTAAGACTTGAAGAGTGAGGAATACTTGGCTCAAACGGAGAAGGAATAGCCCACCAAACTGGGAAAATATGTAGAAAGATTCAGAGTTGAAACAAGTAAAATACATTTAAAACTAAAATTAATACATGTAAATATCATATACATTGTAAGGGAATGGTAGAAGATAGAACTAGAGAGTTACTCAGGGATGAGATTAAAAATGAACTTCCAAATCATGACAAATAGATTAAGGGAAACAAAATCATTTTCAAGGTGGCCAGTTGCAAAGTTGTTCCTGAGACATGATATTACCCTGAAGTGGGAAAGTAATAGGTTTAGAGGGAAACTGATAAAGAGTATTTAAGAGTTTTAAATGATCAGCCATCATCATTGCTTACATATAGAAATGATGGAGAAGGGAAGCCAAAGGTTATTTCTAGTTCTTGGTTTGAACAATTTGTTGGATATGAGTTTTATGTACTTAAATATTTTCAGGTGTGAAGGGAACAATGGATTTACTCTTAGTGCTCCACTGTAGGGCAGCCATTTCTAGGCATCCCAAGTGTGTGCGTGTGCTCCCAAACCAGATCATGCATTTTTCTTTTCTGTTCTAGTAATATCCCTTCAGAGCAGTAACCCAAGGCTATCTGAGCAGGGCTCATTGCCAGTGCCACACTCATTGGTTTATTCCATGACTGTAACTCCCTGATAGTCTTCTGGGCACAGAAGTTATTGGCTGCTGTTCCACAGTAGCCACTGATGCTGCCATTGGCTATTATTGAAGAAACTGGGTAGGGTATCTCTGCACTGAATTGTTGACAAAGGCCAAATCATCATGGGCCATAATGACAGTATTTAACTTCTGGCCTTGTGTTCTCTTTTAGAATTTAAAGCTGGTTCATGAAGACAGACTGAGAATAAAGGTCTTCTCATTCCATTGTCTTTGCCTGGTTACTCTAATCTTCAGTCCTAACACAAAAGCACCATACGTGAAAGTTCATGTGAAAAAACAAATGTCCTAAGTATTCACTTGCATTCCAGTTCTGCAAAGAGTAAGAACATGAGTCTTATTTTGAGCTAAATTGGGACACTCTGCCAAAGTATCAATACCCTATGAGACTTGTATTCCATGAAATTATGGACTGTTGAAGAAGAGGTCCTTAAAGTGAATTGACACACTGCTTCTTAAACTCTAATGTGCATAGTCATAATAGGGAGACCTTGCTAAAATGCAGATTCTGAATTAGTGGCTCTGGAGACAGGCTCTTTGTCTGCAGCCTCTGCTTTGAAAAGCAAGGTTCTAGTCTAGCAATTCTCCAAATTCTCTCAGTGAACAGCTGAAGAAAATGAGTCACGGGCATTTATTTAGTGCAAGGTAGTGAATTCAGGTGTTGCTTACATATTAAATTGGAGATAGAATCAGAGTAAGAAGAATAAATTTCCCTGACCCTCAGTTCACTCTCTCTTCTAGCACAATGAGCAGCAATTTGCAGGAGTAGATTTCCAAACATCGGTAATGTTTCTTCACATTTTGGAACCTAGAGAAACATCTGCTAGTCACCAAAGGAAAAATCTCTCAAAAGAACATGATGAGATCCAGGGAGAAAAGAAAGCCATATTTTTTAATATTTTGAGGGGTTATTTGATAATAAAAATTAATTAGCTAATATTTGCTAATCACCCATGACACTGTATGTGTTGTGATTTATTAAAGCTTTAGAAATGTACATGGAACAAATTTCCATAGGTAAAGTAAGTGTTTCCTAGAATGATCTCATTCTTTCTATCATAGAGATTACTATAAAATAAAATTCTGATTTTTTTTTTACAAATGTTTTAATGCAAATTTTTAGCATGACATTTATTTTAATAGAAAGATGGAATTTTCCCGGATGAAAACTACTCTGATAGGGTAGGAAAATCTCTTCACTCACGTGATGTCCTGAAAATGTGCTTCTAAAGCAGGATGGTAATTAACCCTAAACCTGAGAGAACATAAAATACTGGGGTGGTGAAAACTAGTATAGTTCAGCAACACAAAAATAGGAATTTCTACCAATAGATCTGGCATTGCTTCCTCCAAGTGAAATATCTGGTCACCAATTCATACCTGGATTTCTTTATGCTTCATCCCTTTCCTGACCCCTCCCTTCTTAATGCTGCTGCTCAAGTTTAAACAAGTACTGTCAGGAGAGCAGATGGACTCCACTGCAGTCTGGGGAAGGGCCAGCAAGACATAATGCAGAATGCTCCCTGCCGACCCTGAGGTGACTGCAAACCTGATCAAAAGGGGATCTTTCTCTCCAGGGTGAAGAGATAATGCAATCTTCTTCCTGGCTCAAAACTTCTTTCTAAAAGCAGCCAGTTCAACTGTGGTATGTATAGAGTGCTCTGCAGGATGTGCTGAAGCCATCAAACCCATACCCCCTGGAATGTCTCTTGGGATTTAAGCACTGGCCAGAGAACAGAAATGAAGTAGCTGTTTCCAGCGATTTACAGTTCTCCTAAATATGAGAAGGAAAATGTGTGGAGACGTTTTAGCTCAGCGGGGTCCTCAACCGAGCATTTTAGAGAGGTTTCCATTGCTTCTGACTGTACCTTGTGATTTTGCATCTAAATGAACGTTCTACCATCTGAAACCTTTCAGGTTACTAAATTCATTCAGAGAGAACAAATCCCTCTTGTGTGAAACAGCAACATGTAATATTTATTGAAAATATTAAACTGTCTTCCCAAATTAATATCTGATTAAAAAAAAGCCAAATGTAGAGCCAGCAAGCCAGGCTATATACACATATTTTCTGTTCCTAAATCTCTCAAAGAAGGGATTAAACAGCCTTTCACTTCTATTTGAAAAGTTTGAGAGGGCTATAAAAATAGAAACGTATTAACTGTGTCCATGAAAATTTATATGTCCATATACCCCTAGGTTAAATCAAGTGCTGGCTCTAAAGGAGAATATAAAGTATTCATCACTTCTTTCTCTTTTTTGAGAGAATATGTTTTGGTAGAGGAATTCATTCAACATCTGATAAATATACTCCTGTGGCTGAGACATACAAACAGCAAAACAGGGAGGGAATTGATCGTGGCTATGAGAAAGCAAGATATACTATTAAATTGTGGGAATTGATCCAAAGTGATTTTTTTTTAAACCATGTAGAATCTCTGTAAATAATTGAAATAATAACCTGCTACTGAACAGTGGAAACATTTAAAAGATTGTCTGGATAAAAAACAAATCTAGCATATCATGTAGATTCATAGACACATATAACATAATTGGGAAACAATTTAGACGTTTACTATAATAGTATTTATAACTAATAAGACAGTCTATAAATTGGTAAGGATTTCTACATGGAATTTCTTATATGTTTTAAACCAGTGAAGACATTTCAAGATTGTTTAGATTACATTTCCGTCTGGCAATGGTTTGATGGACAAAATGAACTGTTAGTTTTACAGTCTTTTCTCAGATCAGTGAATGCCTACCACAGATATGGCAGAATTTGTGCTATTCTTTAGCCATTTGATTTTAGTGACGTTTTTAGTCAGTTTGTAAAACAATGTGACTGCATATTCTAAACATGGTTCAAGAACTGACACCTTGTGATTCTAACTAAATTCTCGGACATATTTCATTTAAAAGTACAGTTTGCTGATTTTTAAAGAAAGTATAATTTGATCATCTTTAAGGTTAATACTGATTTTCTAGTTAATGGAAGGCCCCTATCATTCCACATTTTCTTACTCATAGTTGCTTCACACATTTAAATTACTTGCCTACCCCTAGAGGGCATTTTAATTTGCAATATGGCTTTATTTTCTGACTTCAAATGCTGTAGTCCTTCCCTTGATGTTGCATACTCTTTGAAAGTGACACACCACTTCCTTGATTTTCCCTAGCACCAATTATCACGATTTCTTAAGTAAATGGATATTTCTTTCATTTATTCATCTAATTCACAAATGTTTACTATGTACCCATTCTGTTTTAGACAATATATTGGCCAATGGGAATAATGATGAAGACAGACCCAGTCCCCGCTCTCATGAATTTTATCCATGAAGTGTGGAAAGATTTATTTTTATTGATTGATGAAATGTGGCTATCTGAAATCCTTTGTCATCATACTTTAGAATAATGAAGGATTACTGTTCACTTAGTAGAAGAGATGATACAAAATTGTAAGTATTATGGAATGAATTGTATCCTCCCCAAATGCATATGTTGAAGTCCTGATCCTCATTACACCAGGACATGACTGTATTTGAATACAGGGTCTTTAGAGAGGCAATTAATTTTAAAGGAGGTCATTAGAGTAGCTCCTACCCAATATGACGAGTATCCTTATAAGAAGAGGAAAGTTAGACACAGACAGAAAGGAAAGACCAAGCGAAGACAACAGAAAAAGACTCAGCTGCAAGTTAAGCAGAGAAGGTCTTAGAAGAAACCAGCATTGCTGACGTCTTGATCTTGGACTTCCAGCCTTCAGAACTGTAAGGAGATAAGTTTCTATTGTTTAAGCCTCTCAATATGCAGTACTTGCTTGGCACTAGCAAACTAATACAGTCAGGTTTTCTTTGTTTAATCTAAAAAAGCTTAGCTTTAATGGTTGGGCCCAAATTCCGATAGAAAAGAAGTGCAACACTGGCCATTACTTAAACAGTGACTTTCAGCCTCATAGGTAGGTGGACTGTTGGCATAATTTGCAGAGTCATCTTTTTACTATTTTCTTTGTCTTAATTGATATGGTACCAAGGCTTCCAGGTATGAAATGATCCAGATGAGGAGTTTCTGGACAGAAACTGAGGCTTCCATAGACACAAATAAATCCTCAAATGTGAAGGTGTAGAACAACAGGGACATGTGAAGCCGCATTTCATTTCCAAGACCTTATCCTAGGAAATAATCTAACACTTATTCAAAGATTTAGCCCAAAGAAAAAGTAAAATAAATAAAATAAACCTCATGCTTTCTGCCATTAATATTATAGAAATATATTTATTTGTATTGAAAGCTATTTTATATAGAAATTTCAGTGAAAACGGTGTAAGATATGTTTCTGATTTTGTGGGAAAGAAAAACAAAATAAAATCATACAAATCTGCATAAAATAGCTAGAAATATATGGGCCAAAATATGTAATGATGATTTTCTTTTAGTGATTATATTATAGCATTGTTTTCTTAATCGTTCATCTGTGTTTATAATAATTCTTCAATAAATGCATTACTTTGAAATAATAAGTAGCTTCAAAATTTTGTTTTTAAAATAACTAAAGTCTTAAGTATCATGAGTCAATGTTGTGATTGCATGTCCTGCATAATGTAACCACTGGAAATTTTTTTTAAAAAGGAAGGCAGTTTAGTTCTCAAAATACTATGGATGATATGGCTATGAACATTTTAAGTAATAACATAAATCCTGATTACAAGTCATTCATTCTTCGTTGGTGCATGCTTGAATGTTTTTGAAAAGTCCAAGAGGAATCCACCCATGATCATAAATATTAAACCTTGTTTAATGATATAGTGTGTATTTTTTATCTTGAGTGAAGAAGTACACACAGATAATACTACTTCCAGGTGGGGATATTATGGTGCTAATTTTCAGGTTCAAAATCTTGACTCACATCTCGATGACAGAAATCATACTGCAGCAGGATGTTATATACATTCATTAAATATGTATTTACCTAACACCTTCCATATGCTCGAAAATGAATTTAAAGATGGATGAAACATGATCTCTGCCCAATGCAATGCATACTTCTGAGGTAAAGAGGATGTATGCAAAATTGGAGGTGACTGTCCTGACTTACACAATGGCCACACCCTCTGTAGCCAAGCTGGATGTTTCTTTCCGTTTCATTCTGGGGTATTTATGATAAATATGCCCATTTATATCTGTCATTTCTTTCCTTATGCTATTCATTTAATCATTTCACAAAAGATGACCTTCAAATAAATTCAGCAATATTTATTGAGCTCAATATTCAGTGAGCAAAATTCCTCACTACTTCTATAGATTCCAGACAGATGAGAAACCTTAATGCAAATATCTATATAACCAAAGTAAATTGTAGACTGTGCAAATGGCATAAATGACTAATTAAGATAATTCATAGTGAGAAAAATGGAATCAAGTTTAAAAGTATGTGAAAACATTTGAGCTTTTGAAGGACGGATAATAAGTCAGCAGCAGAAGTAAGGAAATGATATGAGTAGATGGAATAGCATGGAAAAACAAGGGTAGGAAATTTGGGACATGTTTTAGGTAAAATGAGTAGCCTATTTTGCCGGGAGTACAGGATGAAAAAAAAAAATCCTTAGGAAAGAAGACTGGAAATGTAGGTAGGGGATGCATGGCTGAGCATGATGAATTCCCCAGGAGTGTTCTCAGTATAGAATGGTTAAGTAATGAAAAACCAATAAAGGAACTTGAGGTATAAAGTGAATATTGAGACCTGTGCTTTAGGAAGACTAATGTGGTATCATTTAAAGATGGATGAATTTGTGACAGAGACACTGGAAGAGAACAATATATAAATACAATTTGACACATAACTGAAAAAAAAAACTGCACAAATTTTTTATATAGAGAATCATATGTAATTTTCATATTTGTAACCATTCTAAGGTAATTGATACTCAATGCTATTTGAGATTTCTTTTGTCAAGAAAATGCCATTTAAATCCATTTTTCTATAGTATGGATTTTTATGTAATAAATTTAAAGCAAACTAAATGTACAGTGAAGTAATATTAATTCCGCAGGGATTTATCATCTAATGTTTTGCAGCGTTTTGAGAGATACAAAAAGATGAAGACACAAATCCCTGTTGTTCTATTCAGCTTTGTCTGTTTTAGGTTTTAACCTTCTAGACTGCATACAGTTACTTTGTGGAGCTGGAATTTAAAAATAAATGTGTATCAAAATATTTAGGTTGATCAAATGTAAGTTCAATATAATCTGGGGACTCATGGTATCAGATGATACAAAATCTAAAATATGTTTCACCTCATTTACTTGCCTGTTCAAACTATAAGAGACATATATGACAAAGTCACAGCCAACCTCATAGGGAACAGGCAAAACCAGGAAGCATTCCCCTTGAGAGTTGGAATAAGACAAGCCCACTCTCACCGCTCTTATTCAACGTATCACTGGAAGTCATAGCCAGAACTACCAGACATTCAAAATAGGAAAACAGGAAACCAAACTATCTCTCTTTATAGGCCATATGATTCTGACTTCAAAGGAAGTCTCTAAGAATGGATAAACAATTTTTAGTAATGTTTTAAGATACAAAATAAATGTACAAAAAATAAGTAGCATTTCATAACTAATAACATCCATGTTGAGAGCCAAATCAAGAATGCAAACCCATTTGCAATAACCACAAATAGAATAAAATATGTAGAAATACAGCTTATTAAGGAGATGAGAGATCATTTAAATAAGAATTACAAAACATTGCTGAAAGAAATCTGAAACAAAGCAGACAAATGAAAAAACATTCCAAGCTCATAAATAGGAAGAATCATCATTGTTAAAATGACCAGAGTGCCCAAAGCAAACTGTAGAATTAATACTATTCCTATCAAACTACTAGTCTCATTTTTCACAGAATTAGAAAAAACTATTCTAAAATTCATATTGAACCAAAAACAGCTGGGATAGCCAAAGCAATTCTAAGCCGAAGGCATCAGGCTACCCAGCTTCAAACTCTACGACAGTGACTACAACAGTATGGTAGTGGTAGAAAAACAGACATATAAGCCCATGGAACAGGACAGAGAACCCATAAATAAAGCTACATACCTAAAACCACCTGATCTTTGATGATGTTGACAATAACAATGGGAAAATGACTCTCTTTTCAGTAAATTATGCTGAGATAACTGGCTAGCCATATCCAGAAGAATGAAAGTGGACCCCTACCTTTCACTATGTACAAAAATTAAGTCAAGATGGATTAAATACTTAAATGCATGACCTCAAACAATGAAATCCCCACAGGAAATTCTAGGGAATACCATTCTGTAATTTGACCTTGGGAAAGAATTTATAACTAAGTCCCCAAAAGCAATTACAACCAAAACAAAAATTAACAAATGGGACATAATTAAGCTAAAGAGTCTTCACAGCAAAACAAGTGAGAAGATACTCACAAGACCAGCAGCAGAAACAAGTCAAAGCAGTAATCAGTTGGAAGTCTGAGAACTCCAGCCATAGAATGCTGGATATCCACACTGCTAGAGTCACCTGGAGCCACCTATGGCTACTGCCTGCCCTCTGGATTTTCACGACTGTCTATAGTCAGGCTCCGAAGCCTCAATCAGAAGTGTACCTTGAAAGACAGCATGTGTAGTAGTAATGTTGTGCTTGGATAACATAATTGGACGGTGGTTATACTTTGATGATAGAACGGAAATTGTGAATAGTTTAAAGATATATCATGGCTATCTCTAAGATGTTTAGTGTGAATAACTGGGAGAATGGAGTTGTAATTAATTATGATAAGAAAGAATGAAATAAGCAATTTTGAGAGAAAAAAATTAAATATTTTATTTATTAAAAAATAATTTCAATGTTTATTTTATATTCGGGGGTACATGTGCATATTTGTTACATGGGTCTATTGTTTGGCAATGTATGACAGCCAATAGTTAGTGTTTCAACCCTGGCCCTACCCACTAATTCCCCTGCTTTAGTAGTCCCCAGAGTTTATTGTTAGCATTTTTAGGTCCAGTAATACCCAGTGTTTCACTCCTGCTTATGAGTGAGAAAATGTGGTATTTGATTTTCTGTTCCTGCATTATTTGTTTAGGATAATAGCCTCCAGCCCCCTCCATGTTGCTGAGAAGGACATGGTTTTGTTATTTTTTAATGGCTGTGTAGTATTCTATGGAGTATGTGTACCACATTTTGTTTATCCAATCCGTCACTGATGGGTTGATTTTATGTCTTTGCTATTGTGAATAGTACTGCAATGAACATATGAGTGCAGCCATCTTTTTGGTAGAACAATTTATTTTCTTTTGCATATATATCAATAATGGAATGGATTGCTGAGTTGAATGGCAGCTCTCTTTCAACTTCTTTGAGAAATCTCCAAACGACTTTCCACAACAGCTGAGTTTACATTTCCACTAATAATCATTCTCTTTTCTCTGCAGTTTTGCTGGTATCTTTTTTTAAAATTCTTCATTTTTTTAATAGCAGTCATTCTGACTGGTGTGAGATGGTTTCTCATTGTGGTTATGATTTGCATTTCTCTGATGATTAGCTATGTGGATCATTTTTTCATATGTCAATTGGCTGCTTGTACGTCTGCTTTTGAGAAGTCTCTGTTTGTATCTTTTGACCACATTTTAATGGGGTTATATGTTTTTCCTTGTTGAATTATTTAAGTTCCTTATAGATTCTGGATATTAGATATCTGTCAGATACATCGTGATATGGTTTGGCTCTGTCCCCACCCAAATTTCATGTGGAACTGTTACTCAAACAATTCCCACATGTCATGGGAGGGACCCAATGGGAGGTAGTTGAATCATGGGGGCAGGTATTTCTCATGCTGTTCTGGCAATGGTAAATAAGTCTCATGAGGTCTGATGGTTTTAAAAAGAGGAATTCCCCTGTAAACCCTCTCTTTGCCTGCTGCCATCCATTTAAGACTTGACTTGCTCCTCCTTGCCTTATGTCATGATTGTGAGGCCTCCCCAGCCATGTGGAACTATAAGTGTATTAAATTTCATTTTTTTCCCAGTCTCCAGTATGTCTTTATCAGCAGGATGAAAAGGAACTAATATAGTAAATTGGCACCAGTAGAGTGGGGCGTGGCTGAAAAGATACCTGAAAATGTGGAAGCTACTTAGAACTGGGTAACATGGAGAGGTTAGAACAGATTGGAGGGCTCAGAAGAAGACTGTTTGAATGGCTTTGCCCAAAATTATGATAGTGATACGAATAATGAGATTCAGGCTGATGTGGTCTCAGATGGAGATAAGAAATTTGTTGGGACCTAGAGCAAAGGTGACTCTTGCTATGTTTTAGCAGAGAGACTGGCAGCAGTTTGCTCCTGCCCTAGAGATTTGTGGATCTTTGAACTTGAGATAAATAATTTAGGGTATCTGGCAGAAGAAATTTCTTATTTATATTTTTTATTTATATATACATATATATATATATTTTTGTTGTTGTACTTTAAGTTCTGGGGTACATGTGCAGATCATGCAGGATTGTTGCATAGGTACATACATAGCAATGTGGTTTGCTGCCTCCATCCCCCCGTCACCTATATCTGGCATTTCTCCCCATCTTATCCCTTCCCAACCTCCCTACACCTTGCTGTCCCTCCCCTAATCCCCCCAAACAGACCCCAGTTTGTGATGCTCCCCTCCCTGTGTCCATGTGTTCTCATTGTTCAATATCCACCTATGAGTGAGAACATGTGGTGTTTAATTTTCTGTTCTTGTGTCAGTTTGCTAAGAATGATGGTTTCCAGATTCATCCATGTCCCTACAAAGGACACAAACTCATCATTTTATGGCTGTATGGTATTCCATGGTGTATATGTGCCACATTTTCCTTGTCCAGTCTATCATCAGTGGGCATTTGGGTTGATTCCAGGTCTTTGCTATTGTAAGCAGTGCAGAAATGAACATACGTGTGCATGTATGAAAAACTTTTCTTTCTTACACAGCCAGGAATTGGCTTGCTGAGACTTGATTCCTTGTCTTCCAGTACCAGATGCTAAGCCCTTTAACCACAAAATGGTCTCAGACAATTCTGTCATTTTTTTTTCATTTGTGCATGTTAGAAAAGCCTGATTTGTTTTAACTGATATAGGACTTCAAATCCTATAAATAGGTAAGCTAAGTGATTGGTGTGACCACAAAGAGATAGCATGAGAAAGATCTTCATGGTGATGGCATTGTTCTGTAACTTAATTGCATTGGTAATTACACATGAAATGAAATGATAGAATTTAACAGACTTTGTAGTAATGCTAACATCCTGATTTTTATTAGGCTATGATACGATATGGTAAAACTACTGGGGAAACTGAGTGAAAGATACCTTAGACCCCTCTATACCATTTTTAAAACTCCCTATGAGTCTATTATTGTTTCCAAAAAGAAAGGTTTTGTTTGCTGTTTTGTTTGTTTCTTAATTATCTTCTTCTTTTTAGAGTCCCTGCAATTGAGGTTACAGTTGACTTCCAGGTCTCATGACAGAATCAACTGAGTCCCTAAAGTAGATATGTCCTAACTTCAGTACTTCTGAATGTGATCTTATTTGGAAATAGGGCCTTTGCAGAGGAAATCAAATTAAGATGAGATCATATTCAATTAAAGTGAGCTACAATTTAATATGCTTGATGTCCTTGTTAGAAGAAGAGAAGGAACACAGATACGCAGAGGGGAATGGCATGTGATGACAGAAACAGACATTGGCGTGATGTAGCTGAAAGATAAGTAACACTAGAGATTGAAAGCCGCCACCTAAAAGCTAGGATGAGGTGAGGAAGGATCATTCCCTGGAGTTGTCAGAGAAGCATGGCTCTGCCTATACCTTGACTTTGAACTTCCAGTCTCCAGAACCGAGTCAAATTTCTGTGGTTTTTAGCCACCTACTTTGTGCTCATTTCTTATGGCAGCCCTAGGAAACCAATATTCCAAGAGATCCATATCCTTCTTAAAAAACTACCATATCATTGTGTACAGAAAGAGACTCAAAAAATAAAAGTAAAAAAGGAATAAATTAGAAGGTCCTTAAGACCTTCAGTGAAGCAAATTCTTTAAATATTCTGGTAGAAAGAATCTTAAGTGTAACATGTGCCTTTTTCATGTAGAAAAAAAATCAAGGAAGCTATGTCTTTTATAATTAAACTGATAATATTTTATATCTGGGTTGACATTTTGGCTAATATAATGCAAATCATAAAATAATTTTTTAACCTGACCTCATTTGCTTAGTTTATGAGATGATAGTTTTTCCGTCAGGAGCTCTAATTGAATATTTTCTCCCCACACACATATATGCAAAAAGAATTATATGCATCTATAACAATAAAATCACAATAATTTATGATATGAGATATTATAATTATGATATGAGATATGATATTTGCTAAAGAAAACATACAGTTAATGTGTTGTGTTAATGTTTAGCTAAAGGACATATTTTTTATTATGTTAGCATATACTGTGAGGCTTTTGTTAAAGAAGTTTTTCAAAGAACTGCTGATTAAAACTACTGGGTTTGCTAGTTTGATGCAATGGCACCAGCTTCTCTTTGTACTTCCGGTGGAATTTGGCTGTGAATCTGTCTGGTCCTGTGCTTTTTTTCATTGGTAGGCTATTAATTACTGCCTCAGTTTCAGAACTTGTTATTGGTCTATTCAGGGATTTGACTTCTTCCTGATTCAGTCTTGGGAGGGTATATATATACAGGAATTTATCCATTTCTTCTAAATTTTCTAGTTTATTGCACAGAGGTGTTTGTAGCATTTTCTTTGGAGTACTCAATAATTCACCTTCCCCCCAAAATGTATATAAATTCTTGGGTATAACCAAAAAAATGCAAGAGTTGAAGGTTACCTTATAGCTTATTGATTTAAAACCTGTTACATTAATTTAACCATCCATGTATTATGGTAAAGAGAATATTTAATTTTAAACTGAAGAACTATAGTTATTTTGTAATGCCCATAACATTGCCTTATAATTGTTTTTCAGCAAATATTTATTTCAGCAAATAATACTAATAATCGGGAATTAATATATTCCTGAAAGATAGCTATAAAATGGCATAAAGATACTTCAAAGTTAAATTAAAAAAATTAAAAGTCTAAATGCCAGATATAGGTGATGGGGAGGAAGGCAGCACATCACACTGCCGTGTGTGTACCTATGTTACAATCTTGCATGCTCTTCACACGTACCCCAAAACCTAAAATGCAATTAAAAAAAAGATTTAGGGACAAGCTGGAGAAAGGCAATTCCAAAACAGAGAATTACAAATGCAAAGTCACTAAGAAAAAAAAAAGCCTCTAAAAATAGACATATATAATTTCTGAGTCATTTTAACTTTTAAAAAGGATTTCACACCCTACAAGTCATTGATACTATATTCTTTCTCAGGGAGTTCATGAGCTTTTCTTGAAATGCCCTAAATGTAGGGATGCCAGTTTTACTAAAAGAAAATATAGAAAACCCATTTAGAGTTTAATTTCAGGTAAACAATGATACAATTTTAGTATCTGTATGTCTAAAATATTGCATGGGGCATATTTACACTAAGAAAGACATTTTACCTGAAATTAAAAAGTAACTGTGTGTCTTGTATTTTATCAGGTAACCCTACCTGCATGGTCTCATTTTACATCTCTTGTGAACTGTTGTAATGATTTCTCTTCCTGCAAATGCAGAGCACATTGCATCTCCTGACCCAGCCTCCTCACCTAGGGTAGGTCAAGGCCCTAGAGCAGGCAGATTTGCTTGGGGCTGCTCCATTGAAACTTCTTTTTTCTCCTCGGTTGGTACCATCATTGTCCTCACTCCACCACAGCTTGTCAACATGTAAAATGGACAGAATTATCTTAGGGTCAACCTAACGGTTCTTCTCACCACTAACTCCATGGCATTAACTGACAAGCACAACGAGTTGCATTTTCTCCATTGGTAATGTCAACATAATTGGAGGTTGAATGTTACGATCTCTGGTGTTCTTCCTGCTCTAACATTATGTAGCTCTATGTCCCTCAGCATTGGGACTTTTGCAAATTAAACCACTTCTTAAAATAAATATGTGAGGGAAATAGCCTAAATATTATTGTTGCTTTGCAACCTCTAGATTTTGAAAAGTTTTATTTAATTGATCCGTGTTCACTTTTTATAATTGATATGCATGTAAGTGGGTAGGTAGGTACATTTCCAAAGGCAGCTAGTGTGTTCAATTTTACTTGCAACCAGCCAGAATTGTACATACATACAGATACAGAATTGTATACAGATACAGAATTATATCTGTAATGTAAGAAAGAAAGCTGTTAATTTGATATTTCTACCACAAAGACACTCAGATGAATCTGTTCTTATTTGAAAAAATAAACCCTCTAAATATTTGAAATGCACGCACCATTTGTCATCATCTCCTTCTGTTGTGTTAGAATATATTTCCCAGTTAATATGCAAAACTAAACATTCATAGTTTCCTCCCTTTTGTTCTTTTCAAAGCACGGAACTAAATAAGATTAATGTTTCAGAACCCACTGCCCGTCTCCTGCGCCATTGATCACTGTGGGTGATTTCTCGTGCCTCTGTTAACTGATACAGACCACACTGCCTTCCATTTCAATTATAGCATTAGAATTCCAAGTGAAGGATTCTGAAGAAAAATAATTTCCTTTGACTAAAGTGGTTCTTCAGTGTTATTTCTTGTCTCTCTAAGGATTGCAGAGTTCATTTGCTTTGTCCTCTTACTAATTTACTATTTTTCTTTATTTTCAAACACTAATTACATTTTCTTATTTTCTCCCTTCATTCCTTCTACTCCATTTCCTCTTTGCTTTTATATAACATAATTACTCCAAAGTAAAATAAAATATCTTTTTTGAAGTATCACACTGAAATTAGAAGTAGGTTCATTAAAAATGGCACATCTAAATACTATACAAAAAAGAAATATGTACGTACATATGCACTCTTTGAATTAATTCTCCCTGATTTGTATTACAAAATGTGAGCTAGAAATTGCCTTAGATTTTTTCCAGCAAAAGCAGCTCGCCAGTGTGACCTTCTCCCAACTGTAGAGGAGTCACCTCTAGCTCTCTGAAAGATGCTATTAAAACTCATCTTATTGGGCTAGATGAAGGGGATAGCACCCCATTACTTTTCTCTTTTGGAAGAAAACATAAATTCCCAGAATACAAAGGGTACCTTTGTAAATCTGTCTCTGAATCACCAACGTTTATACCCTAGCTGTGAGAGAGGGGACTGGTTTTTGGATATTTAAGTTTTGGTAATTTCATATGTTAGTCAGTAACTAGAATGTCATAATTTATTGCCTTAGGGTCTCAGTCTAAATTTCTAATTTAACATCTTATTATAATCTTATTTACAATTTACTGCAGTTGGAACACAGGAAATATAAATTTATTGACTCACTTTTAAAAAAATTCAGAGTAGTTCTAATAGTTCTTTGTCATAAGCTGAAATAAATAGTTATCAGATAACTGCTGAGGCATTTTAAGTTGGCTTTATGCAAATGAAACAAAATCCTGAAATAATTTCAGGGCAATATTTTAATAAAAATATAATGTGAAAGTTTTAAAGATATACAATATCTAATTTTAAATTTTTTATACCTATACTAGGTTAGTTTTCATTAGTTATGAATAAACATTCTATTATTTTATTTGTAAGTAGGAGCTTTGAGAAAACAGTCACTTTCTGCAGTATAATTATTAGTATATTATACAGTTTTGTTATTTAATGTAATTTGGGTTAGAGAATCCTTAATTGAAGACTCCGAAAACAAATTTAGAATATACTTCTTGAAGAACATGTGATGCTGAAACATCTGAACTTGCCAAGTAAGTTTTTGAGAGTAAAAAATATGTATATAACACATTTGAGTAGTTAAAGCTTTCCTAGAGAATGCAGTACATAAAAGAAAACTAATAATTTTTTTCCTAGTTTGCTTATTATTACATGTGAAACTACTTTATAATTATACATTTTAAAGTGTTTCATATTTGCTGAATTATTTATTTCTTATAATAATTTCATAAGGACAATATTAGCATTTGTGTCATACAGATAAGGACGTGATTTCATACATAGAAATGTTCCACAAAATTTCACTTGATTTTTTAAACATAAATTTTTCACTGAGAATATTTACAAAAAAGTAAATATTTGTAATCTTGACGAGTTCTGAGAACTATGGGGGAGAAAAAAGGAACTGGAATTAAGGCAGTGTGGTTTTAGGTTAGTTGTGGCCAGGCAATGGCAAAACTAAACTAAATTCCCCATTTAGGATGCATCAAAAGCAGTTGTAAGGAGGAAGTTTATATTGGTAAATGCCCACATTAAGAAAAAAGAAAAATTTCAAATAAACAGACTAACTTTCCCCACAAGAACCTAGCAAAAGAGGAAGAGAACCAAGCCCCAAATTAGCAAAAGCAAAGTAATAACATCACAGCAGAAATAAATACAACAGAGACAAGAAAACAACAGAAAATATCAATAAATGTAGGAAACAGTGGTTTAAAAATATACATGAAACAGAAAAACTTTTAGCTAGACTCAGAGAGATAGAGAGAAAGACAGAGAAAGAGTGAGAATGAGAAAGAAAGAGAGAGAAAAAAAGACAGAGATAGAGACAGAAAAAATACACAAGTAAATAAAATCAGAAATGAAAGAGGAAATATTACAACAAACACTGCAGAAATACAAATAATTGTAAGAGTCAACTGTGAGCAAACTTATACCAACAATTGGATGACTTAGAAGATGTGGATAAATTTCTAGAATCATACAACCTACCAAGATGGAATCATAAAGGAGTACAAAATTTGAATAGGATGATAACTAGTAAAGAGATTTTATTGGTTTTAAAAAAAAAATCTATCAAAGAAAAGCTCAGGACCAGACAGATGGCTTTATTGGTGAATTTTGTCAAACATTAAAAAAAGGATTAACACCAGTTTCTCTCAAATGCTTCCAAAAAACAGAAGAGAGGGGAACATTTCCAAACTCATCTTATGAGGTCAGCATTTATCCTGATACCAGGACGAGAAAACAACAACAACAACAAAAACTACACAAAAAGAAAGTCACAGCCCAATATTTTTGATAAATATAAATGCAAAAATCCTCTACAAAATATTAACAAATCACCTGGGGGAAGGGGTGGCTGTGGGCACAGCTTCAGCAGACTTAAACATTCCTGCCTGCCAGCTCTGAAGAGAGCAGCAGATCTCTCAGCACAGCACTCAGGTTCTGCTAAGGGACAGTCTGCCTCCTCAAGGGGGTCCCTGATGCACATGCCTCCTGACTGGGAGACACCTCCCAGCAGGGGTCTACAGACATTGCATACATGAGAGCTCCAGCTGGCATCTGGCAGGTGCCCCTCTGGGATGAAGCTTCCAGAGGAAGGAACAGACAGCAATCTTTGTTGTCACCAGCAGCCTCTGCTGGTGACACCCAGGCAAACGGGGTGTGGAGTGGACTTCCAGAAAACTCCAGTAGACTTACAACAGAGGGGCCTGATTATTAGAAGAAAAACTAACAGAAAGGAATGGCATCAGCATCAAAAAAAGAATGTCCACACAGAAATCCCATCTGAAGGTCACCAACATCAAACACCAAAGGTAGATAAATCCACAAAAATGAAAATAATCCAGCACAAAAATGAAAAAAATCCAGCACAAAAAGGCTGAAAATTCCAAACCAGAATGGCTCTTCTCCTCCAAATGATCACAACCCCTTGCCAGCAAGAGAACAAAACTGGATAGAGAATGAGTTTGATGAATTGGCAGCAGTGGGCTTCAGAAGGTGGGTAATAAGAAACTCCTCTAAGCTAAAGGAGCATGTTCTAACCCAATGCAAAGAAGCTAAGAACCTTGAAGAAAGGTTAGACAAATTGCTGACTAGAAAAACCAGTTTACAGAAGAAGATAAATGACTTGATGGAGCTGAAAAGCAGCATGAGAACTTCGTGAAGCATATACAAGTATCAATAGCTGAATCAATCAAGCAAAAGAAAGGCTATCAGAGTTTGAATATCAACTGATTAAAATAAAGCATGAAGATAAGATTAGATAAAAAGGAATGAAAAGGAAGGAACAACGCCTCTAAGAAATATGGGACTGTGTGAAAAGACCAAACCTACATTTGATTGGTGTACCTAAAAGTGACAGGGAGAATGTAACCAAGTTGGAAAACACTCTTACAGAGAACACCACCAAGAGCAACCCCAAGACACATAATTGTTATATTCATCACCAAGGTTGAAATAAAGGAAAAAATGTTAAGGCAGCCAGAGAGAAAGGTCGAGTTACCCCCAAAGGGAAGCCCATCAGACTAACAGTGGATCCCGTGGCAGAAACCCTACAAGCCAAAAGAGAGTGGGGGCCAATATTCAACATTCTTAAAGAAAAAAATTTTCAACCCAGAATTTCATATCCAGCCAAACTAAGCTTCAAAATCCTTTACAGACAAGCAAATGCTGAGAGATTTTGTCACCACCAGGCCTGCCTTAGAAGAGCTCCTGAAGGAAGCACTAATGATGGAAAGGAAAAACCAGTAACAACCACTGCAAAAACATACCAAATTGTGAAGACCATCTACGCTACACTATGAATAAATTGCATCAACTAATGGCCAAAATAACCAGCTAGCATCCTAATGATGTAATCAAATTCACACATAACAATAATAACCTTAAATGTAAATGGGCCAAATGCCCCAATTAAAAGACTCAGACTGGCAAATTGGATAAAGATTCAAGAGTCATCAATGTGCTGTGTTCAGGAGACCCATTTAATGTGCAAAGACACACATAGGGTCAAAATAAAGAAATGGAGGAGTATTTACCAAGAAAA
>NW_016107991.1:270784-307838 GCF_001604975.1 Cebus imitator
AAAAAAAAAAAAAAAAAAAAAAAAAAAAAAAAAAAAAAAAAAAGAAGAAAGAAAAAAAAGTATGGGTTGCTATCCTAGTCTCTGATAAAACAGACTTTAAACTGACAAGTTCAAAAAAGACAAAGAAGGGCATTACACAATGGTAAAGGAATCAATGCAACAAGAACTAACTATCCTAAATATACATGCACCTAGCACAGAAACACTCAGATTCAAAAAGTAAGTTCATAGAGACCTACAAAGAGACTTAGACTTCTACAAAATAATAGTGGGAGACTTTAACACTTACTATTATTATCTGTCTCACATTAACTAGTATTAGACAGTCTAATATTAACTAGTATTAACTGTCTAATATTAACTAATATTAGACAGATCAATGAGACAGAACATTAACAAGGATATTCAGACTTGGACTCAGCTCTCAACCAAGTGAACCTGATAGACATCTATAGAACTCTCCATTCTAAATCAACACAATATATATTCTTATCACCACATTAAACTTATTCTAAAATTGACCACATAATTGGAAGTAAAACCCTCCTCAGCAAATGCAAAAGAATGGAAAGCATAACAAACAGTCTCTCAGGCCACAGTGCAATCAACTTAAAACTCAGGATGAATAAATTCACTCAAAATCACACAACTACATGGAAACTGAACAACCTGCTCTTGAATGACTACTGGGTAAATAACAAAATTAAGGCAGAAATAAACAAGTCTTTGAAACCAATGAGAATAAAGACACAATGTACCAGAATCTCTGGGACACAGCTAAAGTAGTGTTTAGAGGCAAATTTATAGCACTAAATGCCCACAAGAGAAAGTGGAAAAAAATCTAAAATTGACACCCTAATATCACAATTAAAAGAACTAGAGAAGCAATAGAAAGCAAATTCAAAAGCTAGCAGAAGTCAAGAAATAACTAAGATCAGAGCAGAACTGAAGGAGATAGAGACACAAAAAACTCTTCAAAAAGTAAATGAATCCAAGAGCTGTTTTTTTTTGAAAATATTAGCAAAATTGGTATACAACTAGCCAGACTAATAAAGAAGAAAAGGGAGAAGAATCAAATAGACATATAAAAAATGATAAAGGGGATATCACCAGTGATCCCACAGAAATACAAACTACCATCAGAGAATTTACAGCCAAATTCTACCAGAGTTGCAAAGAGGAGCTGGTACCATTCCTTCTGAAACTATTTCAAACAATAAAAAAAGAGGAACTCCTCCCTAACTCATTTTATGAGGCCAGCATCAATCTAATACCAAAATCTGGTGGAGTCACAACAAAAAAAGAAAATTTCAGGCCAATATCCCTGATGAACATCAGTGTGAAAGTCTTCAGTAAAATACTGGCAAACCAATTATAGCAGCACATCAAGAAGCTTATCCACCACAATCAAGTCAGCTTCATCCCTGGGATGCAAGGCTGGTTCAACATACACATATCAGTAAACATAATCCATTACGTAAACAAAACCAATGACAAAAACCACATGATTATCTCAATAGATGCAGAAAAGCCTTTGATAAAATTCAACACCCCTTACTGCTAAAAACTCTCAATAAACTAGGTGTTGATGGAGCATATATCAAAATAACAAGAGCTATTTATGACAAACCCAAAACCAACATTGTACTGAATGGGCAAAAGCTGGAAGCATTCCCTTTGAAGCCTGGCACAAGACAAGGATGCTCTGTTTCACCACTCCTATTCAACGTGGCATTGGAAGTTTTGGTCAGGGCAATCAGGCAAGAGAAAGAAACAAAGAGTATTCAAAAAGGAAGAGAGAAAGTGAAATCTGTTTGCAGAAGACATGATCGTATATCTAGAAAATCCCATCGTCTCAGCACAAAATCTCAAGTTGATAAGCAACTTCAGCAAAGTCTCAGGATAAAAATCAATGTGCAAAAATCACAAGCATTTCTATACACCAATAATAGACAAATAGCCAAATCATGAGTGAATTCCCATTCACAATTACTACAAAGAGAATAAAACACCAAGAAATATAACTTACAATGGACAGGAAGGACCTCTTAAAAGAGGACTACAGACCACTGCTCAAGGAAATAAGAAGGGATGCAAAAAAATGGAAAAATATTCCATACCCATGGATAGGAAGAATCAATATTGTGAAAATGGCCCTATTGCCTAAAGTAATTTATAAATTCAATGCCATCCCCATCAAGCTACCATAGATTTTATTCACAGAATTAGAAAAAAAAAAAAAAAACTACTTTAAATTTCATATGGTGCCAAAAGCAGCCTGTATAGCCAAGACAATCCTAAGCAAAAAGAACAAAGCTGGGGGCATCATGCTACCCAACTTCAAAGTATACTACAGGCTACAGTAACCAAAACAGCATGGTACTGGCATCAAAATAGATATGTAGTCCAATGGAACAGAGCAGGGGCTTCAGAAATAACACCACACATCCACATCTAAAACCATTTGATATTTGACAAACCTGACAAAAACAAGCAATGGGGAGAGGAATCCCTATTTAATAAATGATGTTAGGAAAACTTGCTAGCCATATGCAGAAAACTGAAACTGGACCCCTTCTTTACACCTTGTACAAAAATTAACTCAAGGTGGATTAAAGACGTTTAAGTAAGATGTAAAACCATAAAACACTTAAAAGAAAATCTAGGCAATACCATTTAGGACATAGACATGGGCAAAGACTCATGACAAAAACACCAAAAGCAATGGCAACAAAAGCCAAAATTGACAAATGAGATCTAATTAAACTAAGGAGCTTCTGCACAGTGAAAGAAAATATCATGAGAGTGAACAGATAGTTCTCCTTACAGAATGGGAGAAAATTTCTGCAATCAATCCATCTGACAAAGGGTTAATATCTAGAATCTATAAATAACTTAAATTTACAAGAAGAAATAACCTCATCAAAGAGTAAGTGAAGGATATGAACAGACATTTCTCAAAAGAAGGCATTTATGTGGCTAACAAACATGAGAAAAAGCTCATCATCACTGGTCATGCAAATTAAAACCACAATGAGATATCATATCACATCAGTTAGAATGGTGATCATTAAAAAGTTAGAAAACAACAGATGCTGGAGAGGATGTGGAGAAATAGGAATGGGAGTGTAAATTAGTTCAACCATTATAGAAGACAGTGTGGCAATTCCTTAAGGATCCAGAACCAGAAATTCCATTTGACCCAGAAGTCCCATTACTGGGTATATACCCAAAGGATTATAAATCATTCTACTATAAAGACAAATGCACATGTGTGTTTAGTGCAGCACTGTTCACACTAGCAAAGACATGGAACCAACCCAAATGCTCATCAGTGATAGACTGGATAAAAAAAATGTGGCACACATACACACCATGAAATACTATGTAGCCATCAAAAAGGATGAATTCATGTCCTTTGCAGGGACATGGATGAAGCTGGAAACCATCATTCTCAGCAAACTAACACAGGAACAGAAAAACCAAACACTGCATGTTTTCACTCATAAGTAGGAGCTGAAAAATAAGAACACATGCACACAGGGAGGGGAGCATCACACACTGGGGCCTGTCAGGGGATGGGGGATTAGGGGATGGGTAGCATTAGGAAAAATGTCTAATGAACATTACGGTTTGATGGGTTCAGCAAACCAGCATAGGACATGTATACCTGTGTAACAAACCTGCATGTTCTGCACATATATTGCAGAGCTGGGTGTTGAACAATGAGAACACATGGACACAGGGAGGGGAGCACTACACACTGGGGTCAGTTGGGGAGAAATAGGGGAGGGACGGTGGGGGGTGGGAAGCTGGGGAGAGATAGCAAGGGGAGAAATGCCAGATGTAGGTGATGGGGAGGAAGGCAGCAAATCACACTGTCACGTGTGTTACTATGCAACAATGCATGTTCTTCACATGTACCCCAAATCCTAAAATGCAATAAAATAAATGGGAAAAAATTAAAAAAAAAATTAGCAAATCCAATTCAACAACACATTAAAAGAATCACACACATGATAAAGTTGGATTGATTTCAGGGATAAAAGGATAGTTCAAAATATGTAAATCAATAAATACCATATTAACAGAATGAAAGGTAAAATACATGATCACATCAACGGATGCAGAGAAAGCATTTGACAAAATTCAACCTAATTTCATGACAACAACTCTCAACAAATTAGATGCATCAAGAGTGTACCCATCACAATAAAGTACAAAAATGACAAGCCCACAACTAACATTATACTTAATGTTTGATGAAAAGTGAAAATATTTCCTCTAAGATCAAGAACAAACAAGGATGTTCACTTTTGCACTCCTATTCAACATAACACAGGAAGTCCTAGCCAGAATTATTATGCAAGAAAAAGAAACAAAAGGCAACTGAATCAGAAAGAAAAAATTAAACATTTTATTTGCAGGTGGTATGATGTTAAATATAGAAGACCCTAGAGACTCTATCAAAACCTATTAGAATAAACGTTTCTAGTTACGTTGCAGGATACAAAATCAACACACAAAAAAACAGTTATGGTTTGTTGTTGTTGTTGAGACGGAGTCTTACTCTGTCGCCCAGGCTGGAGTGCAGTGCACTCGGCTTGCTACAACCTCTGCCGCCTGGGCTCAAGTGATTCTTCTGCCTCAGCCTCCCAAGTAGCTGGGACTACAGGTGCATGCCACCATGCCTGGCTAATTTTGGTATTTTTAGTAGAGATGGGGTGTCACCATATTGGCCAGGCTGATCTCGAACTCCAAACCTCGGGATCTGCCCTCTTTGGCCTCCCAAAGTCCTGGGATTACAGGAGTGAGCCACCACACCTGGCCCAGCTGTGTTTTTATACAGTAACAATGAACTATCTAGAAAAGCATTTAAAAAAGCAATCCCATTTATAATAGCATCAAGAAGAATAAAATACCAAGGAATAAATTTAGCCAGGGAAGTGAAAGATCTGTATGCCAAAAATCATAAGCATTGATGATAGAAATGTAAAAAGACACAAATGAAAGGAGAGATATCTTACGTTATTGAATTAGAAGAATGAATATTGTTAAATGTCTAAATACATCACCCATGCATATATGGTCAGCTAATCTTTGGCAGTTGCATGAAGCTCACAATGGGAAAAGGATGATATCTTCAATAAGTGGTGTTCGGAAATCTGGATAGCCATGGGGATTGGGGAAAAGAAAGAAAACGAACACTTTTCTTATACTACACACAAAAATCAATTCAAAATAGCATAAAGCAAATGTAAGACCTGAAACTGTAAAACCCCGGGGAAAAAAATCTTATGGAAAAAGATTCTTGACATTGTCTTAGCAGAGGCAACAAAAGTAAAAATAAATGAGTGCAATATATCAACTGAAAACCTTTTGCATAGCAAAAGAAGTACCAAAATGAAAAGGCAACCTACAGAATGGGGAAAAACATTTGAACACATGTTATCTAAGAAGTTAATAGATACAAAATATAAAGAACTCATACAACTCAACAGTAAAAAACCTCAAATTTATATTGGGCATAGGACCTGAGTGAACATCTTTCCAAAGAAGATACATAAATGCCCACAGGTACATTAGCATTGCTAATCAGCAAGAAATGCAAATCAAAACCACAATGAGATATCGCCTCATATCTGTTAGTACAAATACTATCAAAAAGACAAAAGATAACAAGTATTGGAAAGGATGTGTAGCAAAGGCAGCTCTTATAGTTTTGGTAGGAATGTAAATTAATGCAGACATTATAAAAAAAAAGTATGGTGGTTCTTCAAAAAATTTAAAGTAAAAGTACCATATAATCCAGCAATTTCATTTTCAAATACATAAACAAAAGAAATAAAATCACTATCTTGAGGAGATATCTGTACCATCTTGTCCATTGAAGTATAATTTACAATAGTCACAATATAGAAAAACCTGTGTCTATTGACAGATGAATACAGAAAATTTGTCGCATATATACACACACATAGACACACAAATATTATTCAGCTATAAAAAGGAGGATATTCTGCCATTTACAACAAGAGGGATGAACCTATAGGTAATTACGCTAAGTGAAATAAACCACACAGAGAAAGACAAATACTGTATGGTATCACTTATACGTGAAACCTAAAACTTTAAAAAAGTGAACCTCACAGAAACAGCATATAATGATGGTGACAGGAGTTAGGGTGTGGGGAAAAATGAGGAGATGTTGATCAAAGGATAGAAACTTTCACTTATATAATGAATGAAGTCTCTCTGCTTCTCCTTTTCCGTCTCCATTCTTCCTTCCCTTTTATCTTTCTTTCCTTCATTTCTCTTAGAATTTAAATATAATTCCTACAGTATCTGAAAAAGTACACTTTATTGATGAGAAAAAGTATTTTTTGATTTGCAGTAACAAAGATGCTCTGAAATATAAAAATGTAGAGAAATAATCTGTACGATATAGTCTTTGGAGCTAGGAACTCCTAAAGTAATAAAGTAAAATCTTAATCTTCATTAAGCCCATAAGTTGTTTAACATAGGCTTTGATGTACTATCTACATTATTTAACAATTAATTATGTAAAATATTTCTTTTACACAGATAAATAATACGCATATACTCTACCATTTAGCTATATCAACTTGAGCCACTTGCTAGCTTTATATCTTTGAACAAGATGCTTAATCTTTTCCTACGTAATTTTCTTCATTTTAAAATTTTATAAATCTGCTACCTATTTCACAGGGTTTTATTTGCCAAGATTAAATGATGTCACATTTCTATATAGCCTTAGAACAGGACTCAGATGTTTTAAGCACCAAATAACTATTAGCAAGTGTTATATTGTCTATGGTATACTATCTAGCTGTTCTCATGATCGCTTTTAAATATTAGATCTGGCAAATTATTTTTGAGGCAAGCTGTCTTCTTATTGACCAATTTAAACATTTGTCTAATGACACCCTTGCTGTACTTTACACTTATGTTATCTGGAATCAACTGCTTCCTAAAATCTGTGATGATAAGTAGCCATTGGATTTATTCTCTGCAGTGAAGTTGCTACTTTCACTAAAGTCAAATGGATTTAATTAATTTAAACTATAAAAATGTAAATGAATTTGGGGAAGTACATTAAGAAATGAAAGATAAGGTCATTAGTAATAGTCACAGAGTTTATCATGTTCAAAAATAATGTTTCTTCCAGATTGTCCAAGAAAGAAATGAAGTCACCATTTACTGATCTAGAAAAGTTGTACTAAAATTTTTGGGGAAAGAGTATAAATAAATAGTTAATCGTGACTGAACAGATCCATTAGAACTCATGACTTCATGTTGTTCATATGTTAAGGCTGTACCACACATGTAAGGCATCTTGTGGCTGGTGTACAAGATTGCAATTCATACTAACAGATGTTTCGGAAGGAAATTATTTGTTTAATTTGTTTATGAGTCAGATAATTTTTGTCTAAATGTAATTATATGAGGAGACCACAATTTATGAATGGGTCGTATTCCAAAAGCGTATTTGTGAGTTAGTTGTTTGGGATGAAGGTCATATTTTTATGTATAAGCTAGTTTAAATGTTAGTGTTTCCTAAGCAAGGCCACAAATAGCTGCTTTAATCCATTATTTGGCTGACATTAACCATATATTATTCCTGAGTCTCTGGAGAAAGAATTTGCTGAGAAAGTGGCCCCTTCCTTTTCTGGCCAGTTTGCTTGTTTTGATTTTAGTTATGATGGCCTCTCCCACTGTCCAGCATTGCTTTTCCTGTGAACTCTGATGAAATCTCATAATTCCTAAAGCACCCTGAAGGACAGCTATTCCGGTCCAAACCATCCTTGGCAAAATTCACATTATTTTAAAGCTATCTGCCTCCATTTTCACATTATCAACACGGTCTATCTTTCAATATTACTGATCTCAGGTTATAATAAGAAAGCAATGTATTTTCTTCTTCCTCTCCTTCTCATTCTCTTCCTTTCCCTTCCTCCTCCTCCTCTTCTTCATCATCATCATCTTATTGTTATTATTATTATCATCATTATTCCAGGAGTATTTCTAATGTTAAAACAGGGAATTTGTTCATCCAAATTCCTGTATTTGGTAGACAGTTTATGACTTTCAAAATGAGAGGAAAAAACTGAGACATATTGGAGAGATGACATTTTGGACTCAGAGCCAACATGCAGTCTTTTCCTGCCAAGAAGTCTGAGTTTTATCTTCTCTAGTTAATTTTGTTTCTTACAACCCTTCCCCTGTTGCCCTTCATAAACTAACACTTTCTCTAAAACTTTTATCTAGAAGTTCCTATTTTACAAACATTGACATGTACTGAGCTAAGAAAAAAAAAGCAGAAAAAGTTTTATATTTGCATACATTTTTCCCTGAAGGTATTTTTTTATTTTAACAAATTAATAGCTGCCTAATTATTAATTAATGCTGTTTGTTTGTTGTTTCTCAGACTCAGTAGTACACTCCCTCTATGAGTAGAAAAGCCATGTGTTATGTGGAACTCCGTTGCTTGTGTAGAGCTTAATACAGTGCCTGAAACTTAAATTCCCAACAAGTACTTAATGAATAAAGTAAAAGTTTTAAAACTGGTTCATGCCAAAGTAGACACTTAAAAGTACTTCAACGAAGTACTTTTACTCTATAGATTACATTTTTCTGTTCTGGGAAATAAACAATATGATAATTTGGTCTTTTTACTCTAGATAATTTCTTCTCTTTTTCAGTTAAAAATAAGGATTAACTTCATTTATTACAAACAATAAATACCATTTCTACCTGAAAAATTATTTTGATTTATTGATATTATAGTAAAAAGAATGAATTAAAAGTTGAAAGAGAAAAAGTTATTGTAATTGCTCTGGTCAAACCACATACATATTTGGTATGTATTTGGCATTTTTGCAAAAAAGAGGAATTTAAATAGTGAGAATTACATAAAATGTGAGTTTTACACTTGCTTGACATATGTGTAAATGAAACCAAACACGTGAAGTGTGGGGAAACAAATCTGAATTTATATATGCCACCTGAAATTAAGACAATGCAAAGTTTTATCTAATGAGGTCATATCACTTAATATAATAAAAGTAATTCATACAAGACTGTCATGCTGGATGCACTTTTATTTAAACAACTCTGTGGTGTGCAAAGTATTTGGGTGGCCCTTTCTGATTTACACTGGAACATTGACATGTATTAATAAAGCACAAGTCTGTGAGGTCTTCAGAGAACAGACAACACACAACAGATGAAGATGCTTGCTTATAAACAGGTACGAGTTAATAACATGCAGCCATATAAAGACTTGCTCTTAACTCTAAAGCTGCCTGTTTAATGCTATTAAGTTCAGATGTAAAGTCTTATGGAAAACATTGATATCTTGGTAGATTCTTTTCTAATGGATCATCTGCTGTTTATTTTCAACTATTCTTAATTCTTTAGCGAACTTTTAACAGAAAATACTGTCCAAACATTCATCAGATTTCAGTTCATTACAACAATCAATAGCTTCTTAGCTCCAAATACTTGCAAACAGTTGTGACTTTAGAAAATAGTATTTATATAATGATATATCAAATTTTAAGAATAGTGTTCATCCACACAGCTTTGTAAACAAATACATTAATATTTGATGTAAACTCTAAAGTCATCCCAGCATAGTCACTCTTAACAAATCACAGCAATGCAAAGAAAGATTTTTTATTGGAAAGATTTCTGCACATGGATTTCAAATTAAAGAGTTTCTGAGAACAGTTAACTCATGTGAGTCTCAGTTTTTAAATTTATCATGAATTTTGTGTGCCAAGAAATAGAGAAATAGTCAAAGTTGTTGACTTAGAGCTACAGATAAGATTACATATATGTGTGTACATATATTAGATATATGTACATATATACACACATGGTATACATATATATGTGCTCATATGTATATATGTATGCATAAACATACATATAACTTTCATGTCACAGGAAAAGAGGAACTAGCATGCATGGATCACTTACTAGTAGCTGATGATATATACGAGATACTTCAACATGCTTTGTTCTTTCCATAGGAACATGTGGTTTGATTTGAAGAAACAGCAATATGAAAGTTCTCTTGAAGTCTGACCTTAAACTCAGAGTAGATCTGATCTGAAATTCAACTTTGGTATCCAGGATTCTTATGCTCCTAACTCTCCACTAGCTTCAAATTAGATTCCGTCTACTAAGCTCGCCCTGTATCCATGTATCTGTTTATTCTATTTTCATCAGTATCAAAACTTTACTTCTGCAATTCCCTTATTTAAGATCCACCTATTCTTCATTATGGGGCACCATGTCTAGATCTAGAAAGCTTTCCTTCGTAGTATGAGGCCTTATTAATCTATTTTTTTGTGTGAGAATAATGACATGCCATATTATTTTTCCTCTTGTGTTTTCTTCATCTAAAAAAACCCACAACTTAACAGTTCATTCTTCTCCTCATTGCCATGTTTCTAATTATTTTCAAGATATGTTTATATCTAGTAACTAAATGGTAATGTGATCATTGTCAGACTCCTCATGATATCACGATTACATAATAACAACCAGACAGGGCAAATTAATTGCCTTTGTGGAATTACCAGAACCAATAAATTTAGGTTTGTTCTTTGATAATATACATTACAAAACAAGAAAGTGCTTTAAATATTTTAGCATCACAAAAGGACTGGCAGTAATTTTTGTTTGCCTAACCAAAGTTATTCCTGCACCCATCTTCCTCATTTTTTGATAGTTGAAGCCAGATTTTATTCATTTACTGACATTGATTTGACCAGGGAATAAATGAAGTCTAAGCATGTCACAAAAGGTCTTTTCCCTTTGCTAGTGATTGCTACAGTTGTGAGTATGTGATATAAACCTGACAAATACAAAGTAAGGAGATATTAGCTAAAGCACTCCCCATACACTTTTCTCCATTTAAAAAAGATATGGATATTAAGGATTCTCCCAACTGTCATGCCTTTGGATGTTGCTGAGTAAAACAATGACACCTAAAATTTCTGCAGCCCTCATATGACATTGATGGGAAACATTGGGATGCAAAATTAGCCAGTCCGAATCCATACTTTCTCTAGAATTAATGTTATATAAAACCAATACACTTTATTATCTGTAAGAATTAAGTTTTAATCTTTAGGCTGCATTTGATTAGGTCTTTTGATACTTGCAGAAGAAAATGCAGCCTAACTGCTATAAATAGCTTAACAGATAATCTTAGTAAATATTCCAAGTGATTGCAAAATATTTTCGTGCTAATGCTCTTGAAAATGTACTAAATTATTGTCATTTTTTTGAATTTGTATGTACCATTCTTTCATCTGTTAACAAAAGTTACTAATTATTGAAGAAGTAAAATAAACTGTTAGCATTAAAGAAATGAAGTTGAAAGAGTTGAACTATACACAGAGGAAATGTGGAATGAGCAGGACTTGTTTCTTCCTAACTAAAGAGGAGTTCACATCAGTTGTTTATTACAGACTGCTGTGAGTCATTGTAGGCTTTACATAATAAAAAATGCGTGTTTCCTTCTCATTCTGGTTAAAATTGTAACATATGTTTCCATACAGAATTCTGAAAATTTTTGATTGAACAAAGCAGTTACTATGATCACCAAACACATTTGTGACCAATAGAATAAAATAAAGAATATCAAAGCAAGATGATGTTGATCTACTCTTCTGCTTTTACTTCCTTACAAATACCAACTTGAGTTTGCTTGTTCTATTAAAACATGCGGGCTTTGAGGGGAAAGATGAGTAAAGCACTCCAGATTTGCTAATATAGCACATTTTGACAGGTTGCTGTGCATAACATGATGGATCATCAGGTTGAAAATAGAAATAAAAGCAGAAATGAAATCATTCCAACCTGAGGGTAATAAACGTTCTGTTAATCTTTTAATTATTTTTTGAATAAATTGAGCTGACTTTTGCTTTGTAGAGTTTGTTTTACTAATATGATATGTTTTAGCTATTCAGCAAAAATAAAGTTGAAAAGTGTTTATTATCAGAGTCACATGGTATTGAAGAGGAAGTGAACACATTATTATTTAAGACATATAAATAATTCAATTACATTTCTTCCTTTGTTGTAAGAAAAGAGGTCTTGATTTCTTTGTCCTCGTATTTATTTTTTGTCTTTACTTATAAAGAGAAACCTTTAGACAAGTAACTTAAGATCTCTGCATCTCTCTTTCTCTTTTGTAAAATGCAATAATATTGTCAACCTCATATAATTATTATAAAATTCTACTTAAATATCATACAAAAAGGCACATACACAATTGCTGACTTAATCTCAGTTTAGAAAATTTTTTCTTAGTAAAAATGTTAAATTTTCAAACTAATAAACATTATTTTAAAATATAATTGTCTTGAGTAAGTCAATCAGTCCGAAATTAGTTTTATAAGTAAATTTTTTAAAAAAACTAATACATGTAGAGAACTGATTATATCTTCTACCATGTATATGTTGCTGCAGAGTATTCATAAGAAA
Organism: Cebus imitator; assembly: GCF_001604975.1. Taxonomy (NCBI): domain Eukaryota; kingdom Metazoa; phylum Chordata; class Mammalia; order Primates; family Cebidae; genus Cebus; species Cebus imitator. Next base: position 283,310 of record NW_016107991.1, read on the forward strand.
TATACTTTAAAGAGTTAAATTGGTAAGAAACCTTCCAAAAGTAAAGTGCTATTATATATATAAAGCAAATGTTAAAAATGAAAATGACACATATAGTTCCTCTTTTGCCTAAAGCACTTATATTTCTATTGCAATTTAGTGTTTTTTTAAACATTTATTATTAGGTTAACATGGATGTCTGTTTTGATGGTATTCTTTTATTTTTCATTGATCATACTATCTTTAAATCAATATTGTAATTTCTTTGAACTTTTTAAACCAACAGGAACTAAATATGATGATAGCTGTTTTTATAAAGAGCAAATGGGTTATATTCTGAGTTATTTAAATAACTTGAAACTTTGCTCCAACAATTTAAATGTTTTTCTTCTCTTCTTATACTCTATATTATTTGCTATTTGACTTTACATGTGTCATTTCCATTTTTAATATTTTCTTTATATGCATAAGAGCACTTTACATATGGAAGGCTTCTTACCAGTTTTACTCTTTAAAGCATATTTCTTCTGAATTTCCTGCAGCAACATATATATAGTGGAAGATATAGTCAGTTCTCTAAATGTATCAGTTTCTTTTTAAATTGACTTATAAAACTAATTTCAGACTTATTCAAACACTTACTCAAGACAATCGCATTTTAAAATAATGTGTATTAGTTTGAAAATTCAATATTTACTAAGAAAAATTTTTCTAAGTGCTTGTATTTCATTTTATGAATATACTATAATTTAACCATTATTTAGATTGATAATATTTTTGTTATTAATAAATTGTCATAAAGAGTCTTATAATGCCTCTATATAAATACCTGTGAAAGGTTCCTCAGAGTGGAAATGACTAGGAATAGAATTGCTGTGTCATGTGATATAGGTGTCTTGTATTTCAATGTGGCAAAGCAAAATCTAGAGGATTTTCCTTACATTTAGCACCCATTGCATTATTATATGCTATAATAGTGTAGAATTTATTATAATCATCTCAGGTGCACTAAAAAGTAGAGCTTAGATATTGGAGAATATGTTTAAAATATTGCCAAAAAAGGAGAGAATGCTAATTTCATCTCAGTCCTGAACTTTGTATTTATCTAGTGGATTGGCAACAGTTACCTATGGTGTCTTAAGAATTTTTAGGCCTTGATTAGGTTTTTATTTTTTAGTTAAAGGTATACATCGCAAAAGTGTGTTTTTTTTTCTTTATTTTTAATTGCCATATAATAATTTTACATGTTTATGAAACTGTTATATTTTGATGTAAGTACATAATGTGTAATGATCAAATCAGGGTAATTGGCATATCCATCACTTCAAATATGTGTCATTTCTTTATGTTGGGCACATTCAAAATCCTCTCTGCAAATCTTTTGAAAATATAAAATAAATTATTATTAGCTATACTCGTCTTATAGTGCTACGGAACACCAGAACTTATTTCTTCTATATATAAAAGAGAACTTGTGTTTATTTTTCTGCAGTTGACTAATTTCATTTTAACATCACGTCCTTCAAGCTCATTCATGTTGCCACTAATGACAGGATTTCATTCTTTTAAATGGTGAAATACATATCACTGTGTATATATACCACATTTTCTTTATTCATTTTTCTGTTGATGGACATTTACATTAATTTTGTGTCTTGGCTATTGTGAATACTGCTGCAATAAACATGGGGGGGCAGTGAAGAAATCTATTTAATACGCTAGTTTCCTTTCCTTTGAACAAATAGTCAATTGTGGGATATTTTTTTTCCCATTTATTTATTTTATTGCATTTTAGGTTTTGGGGTACATATGAAGAACATGCAAAATTGTTGCATAGGTACACACGTGGCAGTGTGATTTGCTGCGTTCCTCCCCATCACCTACATCTTGCATTACTCCCCTTGCTATCTCTCCCCAGCTCCCCACCCCCCACCGTCCCTCCCCTATTTCCCCCCAACTGACCCCAGTGTGTAGTGCTCCCCTCCCTGTGTCCATGTGTTCTCATTGTTCAACACCCGCCTATGAGTGAGAACATGTGGTATTTGATCTTCTGCTCTTCCGTCAGTTTGCTGAGAATGATGGTTTCCAGGTTCATCCATGTCCCTACAAAGGACACAAACTCATCGTTTTTGATGGCTGCATAATATTCCATAGTGTATATGTGCCACATTTTCCCTATCCAGTCTATCGTCGATGGGCATTTGGGTTGGTTCCAGGTCTTTGCTATTGTAAACAATGCTGCAATGAACATTCGTGTGCACATGTCCTTATAGTAGAACGATTTATAATCCTTTGGATATATACCCAGTAATGGGATGGCTGGGTCAAATGGAATTTCTATTTCTAGGTCCTTGAGGAATCGCCACACTGTCTTCCACAATGGTTGAACTAATTTACACTCCCACCAACAGTGTAAAAGTGTTCCTATTTCTCCACATCCTCTCCAGCATCTGTTGTCTCCAGGTTTTTAAATGATCGCCATTCTAACTGGCATGAGATGGTATCTCAATGCTGTTTTGATTTGCATTTCTCTGATGACCAGTGATGATGAGCATTTTTTCATATGTTTGTTGGCCTCATGTATGTCTTCTTTTGTAAAGTGTCTGTTCATATGCTTTGCCCACTTTTGAGTGGGCTTGTTAGTTTTTTTCTTGTAAATCTGTTTTAGTTCTTTGTGTATTCTGGGTATCAGCCCTTTGTCAGATGGGTAAACTGCAAAAATTTTTTCCCATTCTGTTGTTTTGGTCATGAAGTCCTTTCCTAGCAATGGGGAAAGGATTCCCTGTTCAATAAATGGTGTTGGGAAAGCTGGCTAGCCATGTGCAAAAAGCAGAAACTAGACCCCTTCCTTACACTAAAATTAACTTCAGTTGTGGGATATTTGGACCACATGATGGTAGGTTTATTTTTAGTTTTCTGGGAAATAGTCATACTCTTTGCAGAATGGCAATATTAAATTAAAATTAATTATATTATTGTAATTAATATATGATGTGGTTTGGGTGTGTGTCCCCATCCAAATCTCACCCTAAATTGGAATAATCCCCACATCATGGGAGGAACTCCCTGAGAGATAACTGAATCATGGAGGAGGGCTGTTCTTGTTATAGTGAATAGGTTTCATGAGATCTGATGGTTTTATAAAGGGCAGTTCCCCAGCACATGCCATCTGGCCTGCCACCATATAAGATATGACTTTTCTCCTCATTTGCCTTCCGCCGTGATTGTGAGGCCTCTCCAGCCATGTAGAACTGTAAGTCATTTAAATTTTTCCTTTATAAATTACCCAGTCTTGAGTATGCCTTTATTGACAGCATGAGATGTTGGTTTTTCTGTGCCTGGCTTATTTCACTTGATGCCCTCAAGTTCCATCCATGTTATTGCAAATAACAGGATCTCATTCTTTTTTACATCTGAATAATATTTCACCGTGTATGTATACAATATTTCGTTTTTCATTTGTCTGTTGATAGACACATAGGTTGCTTTCAAATCTTGTGTATTGTAAATAGTGCTGCAATAAACATGAGAGAGCAGATATCTCTTTGATATTATGATTTCATTTCTTTTGGGTATATACCCAGCAGTGGAATTTCTGGATCTTACAGTAGTTCTATTTTTAGTTTTTGGAAGAAATTCTACACTGTGTCCATAGTACTTGTACTAATTTGCATTCCTACCGGCAGTATACAAGGATTCCTTTTTCTCCACATCCTCACCAGCGTTTGTTATTGCTTGTAGTTTGGATAAAGGCCATATTAAATCAGAGTGAGATGATATTTCATTGTAGTTTTGGTTTGCATTTCCCTAATGATCAATGATGTTGAGCACCTTTTCATATGCCTGTTTGCCATTTGTTATCTTCTTTTGAAAAATGTCTATTTTGCCCATTTTAATAATCAGATTATTAGATTTTTCTTGTAGAGTTATTTGAGCTCCTTATGTTTTCTGATTATTAATTAATCTATTGTCAGTGGGGTTAGCTTGCAAATGTTTTCTTCCATTTTCTGGACTGTCTCTTCACTTTGTTGTTTAGTTTGCTGTGCAGAAGTTTTTTAACTCAATGTGATCCTGTTTGTCCATTTTTGCTTTGATTGCCAGTGACTGTAGAATATTGCTCAAAATTTCTTCCCCAGACCAATGTCCTGGAGAGCTTCTCCAATGTTTTCTTTTAGTAGCTTCATTGTGTGAGGTTTCTGATTAAAGTCTTTAATCTATTTTGGTTTGATTTTGGTATATGATGAGAGATAGAGATCTGGTTTCATTCTCCTGCAAATGGATATCCTGCAAATAGTTTTCTCAGCACTATTTATGGAAGAGACTGTGTATATTCTGCAGTGTATATTCTTAGAACCTTTGTCAAAAACGAGTTCTCTGCAGACATATGGATTCATTTCTGAGTTCTCCATTCTGTTTTATTGGTCTATATGTCTATTTTTGTGCCAGCACCATGCTATTTTGTTTACTATAGTTTTGTAATAAATATAATTGGAAGTTGGGTAATGTGATGCCTCTAGTTTTGTTCTTTTTTGCTCATGGTGATTTTGAATATACTGTGTCTTTTGTAATTTCATAAAAATTTTAGGATTATTTTTTCTATTTTCTTGCACAATGTAAGTGGTATTTTGATTCTGACTACATTGAATCTGCTTTGGATAGTATGAGCATTAAAAATAATGATTCTTCCAATCCATGAACATGGACTATCATTCCATTTTTTGGTATTCTCATCAATTTTTTGCATCAATGTTTTGTAATTTTCATTGTGAATGTATTTCACTTCTTTGTTTAAGTATATTCTGAGATATTTCATTTTATTTGTAGTTATCGTAAATGGAATTACTTTTAAATTTTTTTCAGATTGTTCATTTTTATAAAGTTATTTTCTCTGGTAGTATATTTTAATTTCTTGCTTTTTATTTTCTGTGTTTCTGTTATATGTTTTTTGATGTTAGATTACCATAAGGCTTGACAGTAACATTTTACATCTCATTATTTAAAACAGAGGACCACTTCCAATTGATTGAAGAATTAAAGTAAACAAAGGAGAAAAGAGAAAACTAATAAAACTCTACACTTTAACTTCATCCTTCTTTTAAGAGTTTTTTTTGTTTATTTTTGTATGCTATTATATTGTCTATTTCTTGGAAAGTTTTTGTAGCATTATTTTTGTTAGGCTCTTCTTTAGTCTTTGTACTCAACTTATGAGTAGTTTACACACTACAATTACAGTATTATAATATTCTATATTTGCCTGTGTATTTACTTTTATCAGTGAGTTCCTACCTCCAGATGATTTCTTATTGCTCATTAACATTCTTTTCATTCAAATTGAAGAACTCTCTTTAGCAAATTTTGTAGACCAGGTCTGGTGTTGAAGAAACATCTCAGCTTTGGTTTGTCTGGAAAAGTCTTTATTTCTCCTTCTTATTTAAAGGATATTTTCACTGGATATACTATTAAACAATAATTTTTTCCTCCAGCATTTAAAATATGCCATGCTACTCTCTCTAGGCCTGTAAGATTTCCTTTGGGAAGGCTGCTGCTGGATGTGTCTGAACTTCTTTGTCTGTCTATTGTCGCTTTGAGGATCCTTTCTTTATCCTTTATCTTTGGGAGTTTGTTTATTATATGTCTTGGGGTAGTCTTATTTGCGTTAAATCTGCTAGGTGCTCCATAAACTTCTTGTACTTACATATTGATATCTTTCTCTAGGTTTTGAAATTATTCTGTTCATATCCTTTTAATTAACTTTGTATGCTAATCTCTCTTTCTACACCGTCAAGGTCAATAACTCTTAGATTTGCTCTTTTGACACTGTTTTCTGTGTCATCTAGTTTTGCTTTATTCTTTCTTATTATTTATTTATTTTTTGTCTCCTCTGACTGTGTGTTTTCCAATAGGCTGTGATATGATTTGGCTGTGGGCCCACCCAAATCTCATCTTAACTCCCACAATTGCCACATTTTCATGGGAGGAACCCGGATGGGAGGTGAATGAATTGTGAAGTGAGTCTTTCCTGTGCTCTTCTCATAATAGTGACACAATAGTGAATTAGTCTTGGTTTTAAAAATAGGAATTTCTCTGCACAAGCTCTCTCTTTGCCTCCTGCCATCTACGTAATATATGATTTGTTCCTCCTTGCCTTCCACCATGATTGTGAGGCCTCCTCAGCCATGTGGAACTGTAAGTCCAACAAACCTCTTTCTTTTGTAAATTGCTCAGTCTCAGATATGTCTTTCTCAGCAGTATCAAAAAGGACTAATACAGCCTGTCTCTAAGCTCACTATTTCTTTCTTCTGCTTGGTCAATTCTGCTGTTTAAGAGACTCTAATGAATTCTTCATTATGTCAATTGATTTTTTCAGCTCCAGAAATTCCTCTCTCTCTCTCTCTCTCTCTACACACACACACACACACACACACACACACACACACGTAATGAGATGGAGTCTTGCTTCACTTCCATCTCTCTGTTGTCATCTTGTGTTTCTCTGCCTCAAAGGATTTTGTCATTTCCTTGCTGTATTCAGAGGGTCTTTGTCATTTCCTTGCTGTATTCCAGTGTTCTCTCTTAAATGCTCTATTCAATGTTAGGCTACCTCTTTATTGTTTTCATCCTTCCTTGTGAAGGAGGAAAGTATTAGATGCCTTTAATCAACTATCTTAATCCATGATTAAGTTTTGAGGGCAATTCTGTGATTCAGAATAACATCTGTGGTTCTAGAAATTTGGGTATATGTAATAATTAATTTGCCATTCTATAAAATTATTCTATGATAGAATGATGTCTGATTCCTAGAATTAAGCTATAGCTAGTATATCATTTTCTATTTTTCTTATAGACAATGGTTTAGCTAGATTACTATGTTTAAACAAGTAACTTTAGCAGGAAATATCATTTATTTCTCTGTACATGTCAGTATACTTTTTTATTATCTCAATTACTAACGTAAAGAAAGTGAAATCTGTTCCATAAATATGCAGAAAAAAGAAAATATATTAAGTTTATTGCTGACTTACTGAATCTTTTCCAGTGGGATAATTTTCCTTTCATTTTGGGGAAAGATTACGGATACACAAAATTTTTTATTTCCTCTAAATATGTATTTTTAACAAACTATTAATTTCTCACCAAATAGACATGTAGTCAGATATTTCAGACGCACACGCACACCCACATACAGAGACAATGTCTATTTTGCTTAATATATTAATAGTATGGCTATATGGCTATAGGTATTTTATTCCATTTTTGAAGGATACTTCCTCTTTTTTCCTCATGAAGATACAGTGATTCATTAGGTATTAAATATCTACTGTATTTCAGCTATGTGATCTGTAAAGAATTAAATATCTTGGGTCAATTGTTCAGTTTGGTAATATTTTACAGTTCTAATAGAGCTAAAAGTTTTCTTTTAATATATTTCTTAGAAACTGTGAGCATCAATAAAATTCATTCAATTCCATTTTATAAAATTTATTAAAATATCTCTCAAATTAATGTATAAATTATGTAAATATATCTATCAAACAAAAATAATGTGAAGGAAGATAATTTTATAGAAAGAGAAAATAGGTATGAATTTATTAAGCACTGATGACTTATTGGCATTAAGCATATATAAAATTAAAGATAATAATTCAAATTTTAATAATTAGGAGGTCAAGATGTATAAAATTCACTTTTATTGTTTCTATATAGTATGAAAGAATTATTATTCCTGGGGTGCCCACTAATTAATGCAAATAAAACCAAGATGCAAACGTAAAAGTGTTCTGTGTCTAGTTAGATAACAAAAAAGTCATAGGATTGCATCAAACTGATTTCAAGGCATTAATGTTTATAAAATGCAAAGACTTTCTTGTAAAAATAACCAGCTTACTTGGATAACTTAGCAGGAAGTTTTTTGACATTCCATCATATAAAATGAATTAGACAAGTAGGCAGCCATACGTATACCAAAAAATAATCATTACATTTACTCATGTTTTTGATTTCCTTTTTTCTTATCTGAGACCATTAGAACCACCTATTTTTAATGTGTAATAGGATTTTATTTTACTTTAAGTTCTGGGATACATGTGCTGAATGTGCAGGTTTGCCACATAGCTATATATGTGCCGTCGTGGTTTGCTGCACCTATCAACATATCATCTAGGTTTTAAGCCCCACATGCATTAGGTATTTGTCCTAATGCTTTCCCTCCCCTTTCCGCTGCACCCCACAGGCCCCGGTGTGTGATGGTCCCCTCCGTGTCCATGTGTTCTCACTGTAGAATCACCTATTTATTTTCTCTTCTGAAACCAAAAAGTCTGCAAAAGTTCAAGTATATTCTAAAGACTTATTTCAGAATAGTATTCTTTGAGTTCGATAGTTTATAGAAAGAGCATAAATAAGGGTCACCTCTGGAACCTAAATTATTTGCTGATTCACGTGAATTATTAGATGCAGTAGTAAGTCAACAGGCCATCGTATTTGTCCAATGCATTCTTTTGTATCTTGGCTACACTAAGGAGACAATGCACTGAAGGCCTTCCCTGACACTACCCTTGAGGTCGCCGAACAAGATATCTTGTTAAATCAGGGAAAGATTGAAAGTCTAGTTCCCCACTCAGCCTCTGCTGGTGGAGGCAGAGGGAAAGCCACTGTGTTTTTGCTTTTTCTATCTGCTGTTTGACTAGAGTAGAGTGATTGTTGTCTAAACAGCTATCTAGCTTTGCTACCGTTTTCCTGATCCTTTGGCTATAAGGGATAGGCTTTTGTTAGGGCTTTTTAAATTGTGTTTGCTGCTGTTTCTAAATTGCCAAGTTTCCTATTGCCTGTTTTGTGATATATGAAGTCAAACAAAAACCCAGAGAACTAAACGCCATGTCCTTCTTGGACTCTAAGGTCTCTAGCTGGTCTGCCTTCTTCTCTTTGTCTTTTAGAGCCTTCTTATGTATATAACATATAAAACACACAACGTTTTGGCCATTTAAGGAGAGAAATAGGAAAAAGTGCCTCTAATGTATCTTTCTTCAGGATTAGAACTCCACTATCAAAATATTTCTAGAAGTTGCTTTAGCTCCTTAAGCTTCTATGCTCCTATACATCTTGCAAAGAGATGGGGTTTGGTATATATTAGGCTATCCTGAATCTTTTTCACAGAGAAAAGAGCATGCCATTTTGGTTTGTAAATACTCAGGTTTGAATCTTGACTTTACGGTATAGCAGCTGTATAAAACTACGCAAATAATTTAATCTCCATATGCTTCTCTATGTATAATACAAAGTAAGGCCTACCTGCAGGGCTATTGTGAGGCTTATATGTGAAGCTGTCTGGCACACAACAGCACTCAAAATTAGTTATTTCCTCTCCTTACACTGGAGGTCTTTTAGCCTATGTATACTTTACTACCAACATGTACTGTGCAGAAGACTTTATATAAATGCTTTTTGAGAGCAGAAAATAATTGATGGTATGTTTTGCTACAGTTTAACTACGGAACAGATTTCAGTAGGAAAGCTTCTAGGTTTTCCTTGTTGCATCACTTTTAGTCCTGTACCATTTAGAGTAAACTTGAGCTTTCAAATAAAAATGTATAAGTTGAAAAATAATTATAGTACATAGTTTATTAAACCTTTTAACCCTCATGAAGACTTTAACTTTCTATGGAACGACAGAAGTAGAAATGCCAATATTTGTTTAAGCAAGACATAAATATTATTGTACATACATTTTTCAAAAATTTAATTCAAAATATAAGAAACTAAATATTATCTAATATTATAAATATCCAAATATTTATAATTAAGCGCTAGTTAAGGTGATCTCCAAGCTATGACTCCTGAAGGATTCCTTTGTTGTTTGTCTTCTAAGAATATTTTGTGTTTGCTAAACAGATAATTAATTATTTTACCAGTTTCAGTAACTGTAATTGCAAACCACTGCTTCTGATTGAGAAAATAAGTTGTTGATTTTAATTAAAATCATTCTAGTCATATAAATGGAAACTTAATAATTTAGATAACATGTATAGCTTTAATTCAAATAAATGTTAATTTTTTAAATGTTTTAAAAGTTAAAAATTCTCTTTGGTGAGCCATTATTAATTTTTTTAACTGTTACTAAACAGATTTGCTGAATCTTAATATTAACAAAGCTTTTGCCAAAAGAAAAAATAGCCTAAATATTTTTGATTCCACATTTAGGCCAATAGCTATTTTTTGAAAATTATGGAAATATATAATTTGTAGTTCATTCAACTTAATAACCAAATGGATTAGTTTTTGAATATTATCTCCAGTCCCTGCCATTTAAATAATTTACTAACTGGCAGTGATAGACTAGGAGGGAAAACTGAAACAATATTTAAGACTCAATATAATGAGAGTGGAATCCTTGGATTCTTTTCCTCTTACTCAGTGCTTCTCCAGTAGTTCATTATGTCTATCATTTGTGATAAATCATGGCTTCCTTGCATTATATCATCATCATTGTCATCCAAAGGCAGTCGGAACTTACCAAAGTATAAATTACTACTCAAGAGAAAGCCACACTGGATAAGGCTTTCATATATTTCTTGAGCTTCTGAAATATCTTCTGATAAAATAATTAACCAGATAGTACTTGGTTTGAATATTTATTAGTCCAGGGTGAGTGGGTATCAATCTTCTATTACTCATTTTTAAAATAAAGATAAAAAGTTGCTTGGCAAATCTTCATACATTTAAAGGGAATAGAACACTATATTTTTAGGAAATTATTGAGCAAAACATTTAACTTATCTTTGTTGTCCACATGTACTGTGAAGAACAGGTATAAATACGGACTTCAGAGGATTCAAAAACACAAACAAAACAAAAATACAAACAAAACAAAAATACACAAACCTTTCACCTCCAACCAATAAAATTCAATCTATTGATTTATTGGGAAAAATTATACTTATTCTTTTGAATTTGACACTAGCACTGTTTCTTTGAATAGCCTTTATGAATTCAGTGCAAAGATTATAGGCTCACAGTACTTACCACATATTTTATTGATAGATGTATATATTTTCTAAAAACCTTGAGGACAGAGATGAATCTTTGTTAGAGTTCTATCTTCAAACAAAATGCAGTAAATATCTAAATTTCAATAAATACTTGAGGAAGTAATGTAAGAAAGCATTGGTAAGCAATATTGTCATTCTTGTTCAGTTAAAACAAGTTTGTGGATAATACTAAGGTTTATGCTTAAAAATTCTTAGTTTGAAATTATTTGTATATTTACCCTACCTTGTTAGTTTAATTTTAATGTTAAAGTATGACTCAAAATGTGCATGCCTGAGACTTTTATTGAATGTATGTTATTACTTTATTTTTATCAGATAATATATCTAAATAAAGATATATTATCATGTTGCTTTAAAATATACTCTATCTTCTGATCAGTATTCATACTGTCCTTCTGATTCCACACATGTAAGCTCATAAAGTTAAAAGAAGCAGTAATCAAGACATAAAAATAGACATATATATTGATAACATAGAAAAAAAATAGTCTGGTAATAGAAGTACACATTTATTTCACAAAGGCCTCAATGTAATTCAGTTGTAAAAGGCTAATCTTTCAGGAAACAGCACTTAAAAATTAAATATTAATATAGAAAAGCCAACTTAATATGAACCATTAACCCAAATGGAAGAGCTGTAACTGTAAAACTTCAGAAATTAAAAAAATGATGATTCTGTGTGTGTGTGTGTGCGTGTGCGTGTGCGCGTGTGCGTGTGCGTGTGCGCGTGTGTATGTGCGTGTGCGTGTGTGTGCGTGTGCGTGTGCGCGCGTGTGCATGTGTGCGTGTGCGTGTGCGTGTGTGCGTGTGCGTGTGTGTGTGTGTGCGCGCGCATGTGCGTGTGATTTTGTACTAGGCAAATGTTACTTAGGACAAAACCAAGCATAAGCCACACACAAATATATATATATATACACATATACATATACATACATACATATATATATATATATATATATATAAATTAATCTTCATCTCATTAAAAACTTTTCTTCTTTGAAATTTGCTGTTGGGTGAAGGGAAAAGAGAAGTCACAAACTGGGAAAACTACTTGTAAAACACATATCCAATGCCGGATTTGCATCCAAAATATGTAAACATCTTTTACAACTCAAGAATAGAAGCACAGAAAAACAGTCATAAAGTATGCAAAGTGTTTTAGCAGACATCTTTACCAAAGAGAAAATGCAAAAGGCTAAAAAGTACTTGAGAATATGCTGAGCAAATGCAAATAAAAGTCATAACTGAAATATCATTATGTAACCACTGCAAAGGCTAAAATTTTTAAGATTGACAATGCTTAATAAGGCTTAGAATTTGGAGCAACTAGATATTTCATACATTGGTGCTGGGAATGCAAAATTGGATAGTCATGTTGGAAAACTCGTAGCAGTTTCTTATGGAGGTAAAACTCTTATGACCCTTCTATTTCACCCAAAGATATTTCACCTGAAAGAAATGAAAATGTTCACATAAAGACCTGCATGCAATTGTTCATATAAGCTATCTTCTTAACAGAAAAAAAAAAAAAAAAAAAGGAAAAACAGAAGCAACCCAAATATCCAGCAAATGGGAAATACATAAACAAGTTGTAGTGTATTCATTTAATGGGATATTATTCAGCTATGAAAGGAATGAATTGTTGATACATAAAATAGGATGGATGAGTTGCAAAAGCATGTGTTAAGTGGTAGAAGACTACAAGATTCCATTTATACGCATTCTGGAAAAGACACAACTTTATAGGAAGAAGAAATAATGACAGTGTTTGACAAGGGCTTAGGACGGAACAAAAGGATTCTCTACAGAGACCAAGACAATTCTGGCAGCCAGGAAATAATGGATATGTTCTATATTTTAATTGTGATGGTATTTATACAACTGCACACAGTTACCAAAACACTTTAAACTATAGATGTGAAATATCAGTTTAATTGTATCTTTATAAAAATCACCTACTTAGCCATCTTCAAGATGTTTGCCCAACTATATTATTTAAGTGAAATATATCTCCCATATCTGATCCTCCTTACTTTGGTCTATTTTTTCCAAAGCATTTATAACCTCATAATTGTGTATGTGTGTATGTATGTATGTATCTATTTCCTGAGATGGAGTCTCACTCTGTTGCCCAGGCTAGAGTGTAGTGGTGTGATCTCAGCTCACTGCCAGCTCTGTCTCCCTGGTTCAAGTGATTATCCTGTCTCAGCCTCCCGAGTAGCTGGGATTACAGGCATGCACAACCATGCCCAGCTAATTATTTGTATTTTTAGTACAGGCAGGTTTCATCGTGTTGGCTGGTCTGGTCTCAAATTCCTGACCTTAAGCGATCCACCCCCCTCAGCCTTCCAAAGTGCTGGAGTTACAGGCATAAGCCACCGTGCCTGGCCATTATTATGTATTTATTTATGTAATGGTCTATTGTCTATGACTCTTGCTAGAATACAGGTTTCACAGAGAGCATGTGTAGTGATGTATCATGTAGATTCTCTGATCAAGATTGGATCCCTCATTACCCACAGCTTCTATAAGTGTTGAACAACCAAGATGGGTCTTTGTCTAAGAATTTATCCAGGTTCACCAGAAGTAAGTAACCCAATGTCACATCCCCTTCCTGAAGAAAGCACATACTTGTCGGCTTTTCTCAGTTAAGTAAAATATGGCTGCAGACCAACTCTGTTTTTATAGGGGCAAAAGATAAAAATAGGATTTATATTTTAAAGAGTTGTAATACAGGAAGAAAGAAAAAGAGGAAGGAGAAAACATGTGACAGAGAATGAATGTGACCCCAAAAGCCTAAAATATTCACTATTTAGTCATTACAGAACCAAGCTTAAAATATTTACTATTTGGTTTTTACAGAAAAATAGTTTGACAACACCTAGACTGGTTACACAGGGATATAAAATCTAATGCACTATTCCTAGGGGCATTAGACTGAAGGGAAATTCGTGAGATTGCCTGAGCCCTTTATTCTGTGACTCTATGTGAGTTTCTCCCTTGACTCCTCCAGAATTGTTGATGTCATTGACATCCCTAGGTAAAAGCTCTGCGTGAAAAAACTCAGTTTCAAAATCTATTTCCCAGGAAATCTGACATAAGACAACTAGTGCTTGATTGCTCCAGGGGAGTGGATTCTATCAAGATGTGGACCAACGGCTGGTCAACTAGTAATGAAGACCCTTTCTTTTGTAATGGATAGAACACTAATAGCCTGAGGTATGGTAGCAGTGCAATTGTAAATTTTACTGACATCCAATTAGGATAGACTATTAGTAAAATATTAATTTCAGTAATGTGAGGGTTTGGGAGAAAGTATTAATTATAACAACAATGGAATTAGACAGGCTTTGCTAAGTATCATTGTCCCACTAGCACAGTGAATGAAAGCCTGAGAAAGCAGTCACCAAGCAAGGGTAAAATGTGAATGGTAGATGGCCTCCTTAGCAGGATTTTAAAAAGTTCTTTATCCCTTGAATGCTAAAAATAATAGAGGGCCATACAGAGATTTAAATGATGCTGCTATGCCAAGGTCAAGTCCACTATGCCAAGGTCAAGGATGTGGTTGAGGCGTTAACAATACCCAGAGAATTTTCAAATCAAAGCAGACAAAAATTAAGAAAAAAAATGTTGCTTTAAAAACTTTAAATCCCCTAAACTCTCTGCTGACATAGTCCAGTCTTTATTAAAGGCTAGTGTACCTCTTGCTTGAAGAAAATGTGCAACATGAACCCACCTCAAAATCTATATTCATCTTCGTGTCTTGTCACCAGATCAACAAGTAGGTCAAGTCATGCACCTGCAAGAATTTATAGACGCAGGAACTGGTGAACCTGCCAAGATAGGAAAGGAACTACACACCCAAAGAACTATGTGGCCTAGCCAACGTGTGTTGTTAAAACTAAGAGACCATACATAGTAATAGAGAGAGTCTAAGGTTGCAGGATTTTCTGAGGCAGAACATAGTTTTTGATTAATTAATATTTACCATAAGAAATTCTCTCCTAGGATAAGCTTATCTCCCTGGCAGTGATTGTCAGAGAAGGTGCTAACATTTTGCCAAGATGGCTTTTGGAAATTTGAAGAAGTGATGGCCCACATTAAATAAAGTAGGAATGTCAGAACTACTGGGTATGCTAAGGTGGATATAATACACATATTAGCCAGGGTTCCCCAGAGGAACAGAAACAATAGGTTATACATACAGAGAGATTCACAAGAAAGATTTGGCTCCCATGATTATGGAGGCTGAGAAGTCCCAAGGTTGGCAAGCTAAAGAAACCTGGGAGAGTTGACGATATAGTTTTAGTCTGAGTCCAAAGGCCTAAGAATCAAGAAAGCTGATGGTAAAAATCCCAGTCTCAGTCTGAGTTTGCAGACAGGAGAAGATTGATGACCCAGCTGGAGGACATTTAAGACAGAGGAAATAAATTCTCCTTTATTCAGCCTTTTTGTTCTGTTTAGCCTTCAATGGATTAGATGACGGTCATCCATGTTGCAGAAGGCAATTTGCTTTACTCAGTCCACCAATTCAAATGTTTATCTTCTCCAGGAACAGCCTCAGAGACACACCCAGAATAGCATAACCAAATATATGGGAACCCTTCTGACTTAGTCAAGTTGCCATAAAAATGGCCATCCCAGCAAGTAATCACCCTTCATCAGTCAGTTATACTGGGTTTAGTTCTTTAAAAATAATAATAAAATTGACAAATCTTGAGCAAGATGAAATAGGAAAAAAAAAATGAGAAGCCTCAAATTACTAAAATTAGAAATGAAGCTGGGAGCACTGCTATAAATTATACAAAAACAAAAATATTATAAGAGAGTACTATGAGCAACAGTATATAAGAAATTGGATAACCTATATGAAATGGACAAACTCGTAGAAACACAAAACCTAGCATGACTAAAAGAAATGAAAAATCTGAAAAGACCTATAACTAGTTAAGATGAAACGAATAATTAAAAAAAATCTCCTGACAAAAATAAAATAAAATAAAATCCCTGGATCTAATGGTTTCAATAGTGACTCTACCACATATTTAATGAACAACTAAACCCAGTTCTTTTTACACTTTTCCAAAAAAATTAGAGAAAAAGAGAAAGGAATACTTTCTAACTCATCCTATGAAGCCAGCATTACCTTGATACCAATGCCAGACAATGATACTAAAAGAAAATAAAACTATAAGACAATATCCCTTATAAACATTAATGCAAAAATACTCTACAAAACACTAGCAAACTGAATTCAAAGCATGTTAAAAGATTTATACACCATTACCAAGTGGGATTTATTCTTGTAATGTAAATATGGCTCACCATATGAAAATCAATCGGTGTAACAGACCACATTAACATAATGAAACACACAAAAAACCCACATCATTATCTTATGATGCAGAGATATAATTTGACAAAATTCAACTCTCTTTCATTAAAAAAAGTCAACAAACCAAGAATAGAAGTAAAGTACTTCAACTTAGTAGAATTTATACATGACAATGCCATTGTTGATGAAAATGTGGAGAAACTGAAATCCTTCCATCCTTCAAATATGGAGGTGACCCAAGTGCCCACGAGAACATCACACTTATTGGGGAAAGACTACGTTTTTTTCCTTTAAGATCAGGAACAAAGAAAGGATGCCTGCTTTTACCAGTTCTATTCAACATATTGCTGGAAGTGTAGCCAGAGCAATTGGGCAAGAAAAAGAAGTAATAGACATTCAATTTGAAAAGGGAGAAATAAAATTTCTGTTTGCAGATAATATGACCTTATGTGTATAAGTCCTACAAATTCCACAATAATATTGGTTTGAACAAAAAAGAATCAGCAAAGTGGTAGGATACAAAGTCAACACAAAAAAAATCTGTTGTATTTCTATACACTAACAATGAATATGCCGAAAAGGAAATGATAAAAATGCTCTCTTTATAACAAAGAATAAAGTACATATGAATTATCCAAGAAGTTTTATGACTTGTATAGTGAAAACTATAAAACATTGCTAAGAAATATTAAAGAAGATGTAAATAAATGAAAACACATTTGATTTTCATTTATTGGAAGACTTTATATTGTTAAGATATAAATGCTACCTGAAACAATCTATAAATTTAATGCAGTATCTATCAAAGTCCCAATGATTTTTTTTGTAAATGCTACCTGAAACAATCTATAGATTTAATACAATATCTATCAAAGTCCCAATGATTTTTCTTTTTTTGTAGAAATAGAAAAAGACCTCCTGAAATTCACATGGAACCTCAAGGAACCCTTAATATACAAAACAATACTGAGGAACAAAAGCAGAATTGGATGACTAACAATTTCTGATTTCAGAACTTATTACAAAGCTACAATAATCAAAACAGTGTTGTTAAAGCCATAAAGAGGAACATACAGACCAATGAAACAGGAAAATGAGTACAGAAAGAAACCTTAGCATAAATGGTCAAATGCTTTTCAACAAGGACTCCAAGGCCGTGAGATAGAGGAAAGGACAGTCTTTTCAATATAGGTGCAGGAAAAATTGTATATCTATATTTAAAAGAATAAAATTGGATCCTTAACATCATAGACAAAATTAACACAAATGAATTGAAAACCTAAACATGAGGCAAAAAACTAGAAAACTCAGAAGAAAATAAAGGGCAAAACTTCATGACATTGGATTTGGAAATGCTTTCTTAGCTATGATAGCAAAGGCGCATGTAACAAAAGAAAAAATAGACAAACTGAACTTCATGAAAATTAAAATCTTCTGTGTATCAGGGATACTAACAAGAGAAGAAAAATCTACTGAATGGGAGAACATATTTTAAAATCATACACTTGATAAGGGTTAATAACCAGAATATAAAGATAACTCTAAAACTTAGCAAGAGAAAACAAACAATCTTATACAAAAAATTGGCAAAAGATATGAATAGACATTTCTCTAGAGATGTCAAATGACCAATAAGCAGACAGAAAGATATTCAACATCCCACTAGAAGAAAGCAAATGAAAAAAATAATAAAATACTACCTCAAACCCATTAGGATGGCTACCATAAANAAAAAAAAAAAAAAAAAAAAAAAAAAAAAAAAAAAAAAAGAAAAAAAAAAGAAAAAGAAAACCACCAGAAACTAAGTATTGAGAAACAACAAAATACTACCTCAAATCCATTAGGATGGCTACCATAAAACAAACAAACATAAGGCGAAAAAACCAAAACAGAAACTAAGTGTTGGTGAGGATGTAGAGAAATTGAAATCCTTTGCATACTTGGTGGAGATATTAAATGATATAGCTGCTGTAGAAAACATTAAGGCCATTTCTCAAAAACTTACAGATAGAATTATCATATGATCCAGCAATTACACTCCTGGGTAAATACCCAAAATAACTGAAAGTGGGGTCTCAAAGAGATATTTATACATGCAAGTTCATAGCAGCATTAGTCATAATAGCTAAAATGTAAAAGTAACCCAATGTCTATCAATGGATGAAGAAATGAGCAAAATGTGGCATATTATTCGGTCTTAAAAAGGAAGACAATTCTGGCTGGGCACAGTGGCTCATGCCTGCAATCGCAGCATTTTGGAAGGCCAAGGTGGAAGGATCACCTGAGGTCAGGAGTTAGAAACCAGCCTGGCAAACATAGTGAAATCTCATCTCTACTAAAATACAGAAGTTAGCTGGGTATGGTGTCAGGCAACTGTAATCCCAGCTACTCAGGAGGCTGATACAGGAGAATCACTTGAACCTGGAAGGCGGAGGTTGCCGTGAGCTGAGATCACACCACTGTTCTCTAGCCTAGATGACGGAGTGAGAGTCCATTAAATAAATAAATAAATAAATAAATAAATAAATAAATGAGGCAATTCTGACATTTGTTATGACAAGAATGAATCCTGTGGACTTTATGTTAAGTGAAATATAATCCAATCCCCAGAAGACAAATATTGTATGATTCCACTTCTATCAAGTACCTAGAGTAATCAGAATCATAGAAATAAAAAGTAAAATGGTGGTTGCCCCAGGCTTGGAAAAGAGAGAATGGGAGGTATTATTTATGGGTATAGAGTCTTAGTTTTAAGAAGTAAAAAGTTCTAGAAATAAATGGTTGCGATGGTTGCCCAAAATATGAATGTACTTATGTCACTGAATTGCACAATTTAAAATGGTTGAGATGACACATTTTATGTATATTTTGCCACAAAATTTGGAAAAAAAAAGTTAAGTTCAGAATGATTATCATGACAATAAAGAGAATATTAAAAAATGAGATATTAAATGTCCACATATGTTAAAACTTTACAAAGAAACCTCCAGTAGCATGGTGTCTAATAATGGCCTTAAGGGAGAATTGCTTATTAGTGACTTAAAGGAAGCCATGTCATCTATTGAATTACTAGACTTATATCCTCTTGCACCTGGATTTTCCTTGGAGGTCACCCTTCCAAACATTAACCAGATTTGACCCCACTGAGTTTGAGAGCTCTGATGAGCTCATAGCCCAAGGTGATGTAGTTTTAAAGACTGCACTGCAGTAAGAATATATCTGTCACAGATGAAAATGCAGGAGCATATTTATGTCTTCTGTAATCCATTCATTGCTTTTTATGAACCTAAAGTTCTCCAGGGAGTGAAACAAATTCATGTAATGTTCCTATGTGTTACGATTTGTATTTTTATCTCTGTTTTAGCTGACAGACTTTTAAAAAAATAATAACCAGAGTAGTCCCTAGTGAATGTACAGACATAGACATTAAAAAAAATTAGCTTAGTGATTCAAGTTAAAGTCAGTATTAACTTATTCTGAATTTTTAAAATTTAATTTGTTCCCATTTTCAGTTGAAAAATGCAATTTCAGATTGAAATTTGTATCAGCTCCAACATCATAGTGGGATGCTTTTCAGTGTGTCACTGAGGGTTCTACTTGAGATATTCTTGGCTAGTTCTCCACAGGTATGAACAGAACAAATCTTTTATTTATTTTAAATGATTTGAAGAATATACACTAAGCATCCATTATTTCCAGGTATTGAAGTTACAAAAAATAAATAGGTATAACATATAAGAGTAAATTATATAAGAATAGAATAGAATAACTTACAGTCTTATTGTGGTCCCAACAAATAGACAAATCAGACCAATAAGGGTGTCCAAATCTGACTGATAAGGGCATCTGGAAACAGGATTCCACACATTAGAGCAATTACTTCTAACAGATATGCAAATATTTTATTTTAAAAAATATTTCCAGATGTTAAAAATATCGTGATAGAACCCAAATGTCTGCTTTGACTCCTATCAAATATATTTTAACAGCTTGGGCTGGGGCTGGTCCTGAGTTGCATCGATGAATAGAAACTACTTGCCAAGTTGCAGAGCTTCCACACAGTTCCCAAGATAAAAAGTGATCTGAGGACTATATTTTAGAAAATCCTGTTTCTTGTTGTGGCTCTGACACCCCTCTGCTAGGTCTCCTAGGACCCTTTAAGTTCTGCTGCAGTAATCCTTCAATTGTCTAATCAGCAGCTGGCAGAGTTTGGACTTTGGAGCCCAGGGGAAGCATCTGACTCACTAACGTAATCACTGCCTCAAGACCTCCATTGGTTTGACACTGTCGTTTTCTGTTATTGGAGTCTTTCAGAGGAAGACCTCACAGAAGATATTTATGTACCCATATTCTATAGCTTAACCACTTAGACTTTTTCTTTTCACTCCGGACAGGTTGGAAGGCTTGAGAAGTTCTGTTGATTGTGGGAAAGAGGGTTAAGTCAGAAGGATTTATACCCAGCTTCATCCTGTACTCTAAGCCATTATTCAACCAGTAAACCTTTCAGATTAATTATGGGTATTTTCTGTCATGTGCTGTTTCTTCTGAAACGTAGCAGGAATCATATCTTATCCCTGCTTGAATTATAATGCCTGGCATTTGTCATAAGAGAAAATGGCATCTTTGGTTCTAAGAATAAATGATGACTGTCTCCTGGATTCTATACTATTTCGGTATTTTCTTTCTTTTATTACTTTTTCTTACATGTTTATTACTTCTAGTTGCCACCTTAATTTTGGTGTTGTATAGAATTTCACATTATTTTCGTTTATCATCAAATTTCTACATGATGTTAAGTGATTTTAAGTGCTACCTATAAGCAATAGTTATCAAATCTTTGAGATTCTCTTTCCCAAAATCCAGACTTGCATATTGAATGTCCTATTGGACTTCTCTATTTGTAGTTTCCATAGGTGCTTAAACTCAGCATGATCAAAGATGAACTGGTAATACTCGTGTCCACATTTGTTCTTCCTCTTGTGTTTATTATCTTATCTACTGCATGCCTTCTGTATGATCTAAGCTGGGAAACTGAGAGACCTCTTGGCTCTCCCTGCTGCTTTAGCCAGTCATTCACCAAATCCATGCCCCTCTTACATAAGGTCCCACCTAAATAAATTCATTTATTCAATTATTTCCACATGTCAAATTGTTATTGAATGCCGTTGGTATCATGCAATGCTCTAGGAGGTTGAGGCATCAGAATAAAACCAAATAAGTTCTCAAAGACCTCACGTTTCCAGAGACATACAAGAAATAGATAAGGCCATTTTGAAAAAGATATTATCTTATTATCTCAGGTTGTGTTTAATTCTAGGAAGAAAAGTAAAGCGAGGATACAGATAGTTAATCTCTAATTGTTAAGGAAGAACAGGTGGTTCCTGAAGGCTTTCTGAAAAATGAGTCTGAGCAAATGATATGAATTAGAATGAAATTCACAAATAGGTAGGGAGAATGTTCAACAAGCAATGAAATTTGTAAGTTGGAATATGCTTGGCATGTTGAAAGAAGAGCAAAGTAATCTCATATCATAATGTAGATGGTTTTAGAGAGGTAGACTAAAGTCAGATTATGTAGGATATTATAGGACTTTATGGATTTTATTCTGACGAAAAACTGTTCAATTTCAGAAAATGGGAACAAGCCAATCTGATCTCTCAGATACCTGAACTCGAGTGATGTCCTGGTAAATGTTTAACAATGGGTTCTGGAAGAGGAAAGGAAGCATTTGCTAATATTTATGTTTTAAATACACTCATCATGGCCAAATTCAAGTTATCAATGTAACATTACTGAATACAGAATTGGGAAGACATGCACAGACTTGGCTCTCTTGAGCTGTAAGAATTAAATAAGGACTGTCTCCTGATCTTTCCACTACCCCTTTGAGTGTTTTTTGACTTCTTCTTTACACTTACTTAACAATGTACCACTTAAATGCTACAGCATAGCACTACTGTACTTGTTCTGACTCCTACCTGTGCCTGCAGTCTTCAACAGGCTAGTGTTCTTTTTTGTTTTTTGAGCACTTGAAATGTGGCTAATGCAAGTGAGAAAAGAAATATTTAATTTCGTTTAATTTTAATTGATTTAAGCCCCCTAAAGGAAATTTGATTCAGTTATCACAAAAATTTTGAGTACGTTTGGATCAACTTGCATATGTAAGACGTTTTCAATAGTAAGTTTTATAAAATTTAAGTGCAAAATGCAGGTCAAATATTCCCAATGAAAACTTAGAGTCTGAATTGAAATGTGTTGTAAATGGAAAAAACGTGGTGGATATCTAACACTGAGTATGAACAGAAGAGTGCAAAATATCTGATTACCAATCTTTTAAAAACTGATAACAGGTTGAAATGCTAATATTTAAATATACTACATTAAATGAAATCTATTTTTAATTGCATTTTTTTACATTCTTTGGAACATGGCCACTAAAACATTATATTTCTGTTAGTGCTGATGTTAATTCTTGCTGCGCCATGTGTAATCCGTAAACTAGCAGCAGTGGCATTACCTGAGACCTTTTCAGAAATGGAAAATCTTAGGTGCTATCACAGATCTACTAAATACAAAAATAAATTTTGTCAAGTTCTCTAAGGTGATTTATGTGTATGCACATTAAGTCTAGAGAAGCATAGATCTAAATAACTATGAGAGATTAGTTTTTGCAGTCTATTTCCCTTTGTTGCCAACTTTCTTTCTGCTGTTCTCTCTAAAACTGTATTCATCTTTATTTAGAACCCATAAATGGTACAAGTTAATATTTACATAAAGCCTAAACTTCTTACTTTGCCTGGCACACAAGTGGCTTTTAAAATTCTTTTTTATTTTACAAGTGCCCTTTTGATACTGAATATCCAACCTCCTCTTCTGCATCTAAAATTTCATACACAATCATTAGTGAATTACTTGTTCTCCAAACACACTGCTGTTTTCTACTCCTTGGCTTCTCACTGTCTTGCATATCTTTCTCTTTCCAGTCCATGTGGGGACATACTTCTTGTGAGACAAATTATTCAAAACTTTAAAATAAGGCAAAAAGGATAACTGCAGCTCCTTTCAGTATCATACTGAAAAACTGTTTATTAGAGCCATGAATGAGTTCTTCTTTTCCAGGATACAATGTGATTGTTTGACTGCTACCTAACAATCAAAGGCTCAGACTTCCTAAGGTTACATGTTAACCTGCATATTTGCTCCTAGTAAATATGCAAATAATTTTTACCTGGTGAAAATTAAACCCAAGAGGTTATACTATCTTACCATAAAGAACATTAATTATATCTATCGACATTCTCTATCTAATGAGACATTGTCATTGTACTTCACTTTTTTAAAATAGTTTTTTTTTGGGGGGGTATAGGTGGTTTTGGATTACACGGATAAATTCTTTTTTTTTTTTTTTTTGAGACAGTCTCACCTCATCACCCAGGCTGGAGTGTAGTAAAAACATCTTGGCTCACTTGCAACCCCCACCTCATGGGTTCAGGTGACTCTCGTGCCTCAGCCTCCAGAGTAGCTGAGATTACATGTGTGTGCCACCATACTCAGCTATTTTGTATTTTTAGTAGAGATGGGGTTTAACCATGTTGGCCAGGCTGGTCTGAACCCCTGAACTCAAGTGATCTGCCTACCTCGGCCTTCCAAAGTGCTAGTATTACAGGTCTCAGCCACCATACACAGACCATGAATACATTCTTTAGTGGTGACTTCTTAGATTTTAGTGCACCTGTCACTCAAGCAGCATTCACTCTGCTCACTGTTTAGTCTTTTATTTTTCATCTCCTTCCCAACCTTCCCCCACCACTGATCCCTCAAAGTCCATTATAACATTTTTATGCCTTTGTGTCTTCACAGCTTAGCTCCCACGTGTAAGTGAGAATATAAGATATTTGATTTTCTATGTCTAGTTACTTCACTTAGATTAATGGCCTCCAGTTCCATCCATGCTGCTGCAAAAGACATTATTTCATTTTTTTCAGGCTAAGTATTATGCCATGGTGTATATATACCACATTTCCTTTCTTCATTCCTTGGTTGATGGGCACTTAGGTTGGTTCCATGTCTTTGCGATTGTGAATTGTACTGCTACAAACATGTGTGTGCACGTGCCTTTTTCATCCAATGACTTCTTTTCCTTTTTTTTTTTTTTAATTTATTTTTTTTCCCC
>NW_016107991.1:313143-338696 GCF_001604975.1 Cebus imitator
CCGACGAAGCAGCCGCGCGGGGCAAAGCAGCGGCGCTGGCCGGCACAGCCGCGCTGGCGACCGTGGAGCTCCTCTGCCCGGGAATTTCCTAGTCTGTGGGCAATAAAAACACGGCGTCCACTCACCCTCTGCGCTTTCACTGGGAGCTGCAATCCTGAGCTGTTCCTAAACGGCCATCTTGGATCTGTTTTTCCACTTCTTTTCCTTTAAGGTAAATACCAGTAGTGAAATTGCTGGATCGAATTGTAGTTCTACTTTTATTTCTTTAAGAAATCTCCATACAGTTTTCCACAGTGTTTTTATGAATTTACATTTGTACCAGCAGTGTAAAGTATTCCCTTTCCACCACATTCACTCTAACATCCAACAGAGATACATTGTAAAGGCAGCAAAAGAAATCTTTAGCAGGTAACTTTTGGTTGTGAATTGAATATCTCTCAAGGCAAGCTCCTGGCATGCAAGAGTTTGTCTCTGGAGCTTCTGAACACAGTCAGATTGCCCAGTAGAGAGTTTCTGATGAAAAAGATATAGAAGGCTATAATTGCTTTTCTAAAGAGCTAAGTGGGAAGTGGAAAAAAGGATGAAAGAGAAAAGAAGAAAGAGAGAAAAATAAATTAACTCAGAAAAATGCGGGGACTCAGTAACACTGCTTTTAATTGCAAATCACCAGAATCTTCATTGATTCAAGAGGACCTTTAGTTGTGAACTTTTCTATACCCTGTTCTGAATAAAGTCACTGTGTTGGTGGGACGGAGAGTTTTAGACCTCTCCATTCCTATGGTTTGTCTTTCCTGTGTATAATCTCTGAGCTAGGGATCTGGAGAAGTGGGCAAGGCCAGTGGCACACTTCTCCTGGAATGATGCTTCTCATTTGTGTGCAGGGTGCTGGACAGGGAGAATAGACTCTGATCATTTTGGCTTCCCTTTCCTGGTGTGGAACCTCATGAGTTTGCTGGAGTGTAGGTGACTGAGGCCCCAGTAGTCTCTGCCTACGATTTCTGGCATCAAATTTCCATCTATAAGTGAGGGCTGAGAAAATGAAGAGAGACCCCAATATCAACCATACCCACTTGAAGTTTAGCTCCTGCAAAACCAAGCTGCAGGGAACTGGGGAAAGGAATTTATAAGAAATATTGGTAACTTGCTTCTCCCAGAAAGATACTGGAAACTGAGCGTAGAAGAAGCCCCATTGTTATAGTGTTACTTGCCTAGAACAGAGCTTCCTTCATATAGAAGCTCTGTGTAGGGAGGTGGTGGGTATGGGGAAGCAGGGGGGAGGTGGGGAGGTGGAGGGTGGGGGGAGGTGA
Organism: Cebus imitator; assembly: GCF_001604975.1. NCBI lineage: Eukaryota > Metazoa > Chordata > Mammalia > Primates > Cebidae > Cebus > Cebus imitator. The sequence goes on from NW_016107991.1 coordinate 314,451, forward strand.
GAAAGCAGGGGAAGGATTGCATAATAATGACTCAAATAAATCACAGATTTTCATTGTTACTGAAATGTAGTAGATTTTCCTGAATAAATGTTTTTTCACTTGTGGCATGCTTATATGCTCTTAGAATAATTTCAGAGTCTTTAAATAGTTGGTATTTTTCAAGAATAAATTTTGCAAGCTGTGATGGTTTTGTTGTGGAGCAAGTGAACCAGAAGGTCCCACACCACAGTGTGGAAAGTGGATCTCTAACTTTGCATGTACACTTGTGATCTTATCTTGACATTTAAAAAAGATAAAATGTCTTTTGTGATGGTCTCTATAAAACCCTGGTTTTTGAAAGTCCTTGGAGATAGCATGACTATTTTACTGTTTTCCTCATTAATTAGTAATTTAAATAAAAATATTTTATAAGTGTGTACTTTACATATGTCAGAGGCCCATGAGAGAATCATATGGTGACATCCTAATGCCCGTTCATGAGAGCTTTCCTTCCAAGAATTCTTGATTGCCCCATACAGAATTAAACATTTCCTCAGATCCACCACTTCACTGTACACATATTTTTACTGCATTTATCACATGCTATTATAATAATCTATCTACTTGCATTTCTTTTAATACAGTGTAATATGTCAGTCAGTGCTTTTCATGTAGCTTTATTTATTTAATTTGAGTTCCCCCATTTTATCTATATTGCCATATTTGCCCTTTCTATGAATTGTCTAAATAGTATTTGAAAGAGTTATAAGCAAACAATATTAAATTGAATTGAACTAGCACTTGCCCTTTCTGGGATTTAGTTTCCTCATTTAAAAATGAAGGAGGTAAGCTAGGTCAGAGACCAGTCTGTCCGCCTCTTCTTTAGCATAATTTTGATAGATTGCTTGTTTTTTTTTTTTTTTTTAAAGTCTCTGTCTTATGTTATCAGAACATAAGTTCTGTTTTCTCTAAGCATGAGAAAATAAAAGCAGAAGAAGTTGAAGAAGAAAACATTTTATTCTATTACACATCTACATAAAGAACAGGTGAGGCACAGAAAAGTGCACACAAAAGAAACACTACCTCAAATTTAAATCATGTAATTATCAAATGCACGGTACAGTCTCATGGAAAAATCCTAGCTCAATTTCTGCTTCTGTGATTTACTTTGAATTTAGAGTCATGCTTTCAATCACTATGACTCAATTTCCTTATATGTGCGATTGAAATATTAACATCTAGAAGAAGAAAGAAATATAATAAGAATATGATGTAAACAAACTCTGCTAAGCACACTATCTGATTCAGAGACAGGTAAGGAAGCATGATTCAGCCTGGAAACATGTTTAGAAATCCATCACCTACTCTTAAATGTATATGAAAATTTTTGTAAATCTAAGAGTTTCTACTTTATGGCTGAATAATATGAATACTATTTCTAAAAATAATTATATTAAAGGCACAGTTTAAATTTAATATATGTGTCATATTGCTATTTATTGAAAAAAATGGAAGGCTTGTAATGTGTCCCTGTTTGCTTCCTTCATTTAGCATGTGGTCATTCTATCCCCAATTATAGCAAGTAGCTACTATGCATATAGCACTCTGTGAGGCATTAGCATAGCCTCATCATGTTTATGATATCCACCTGTGAGGAAACCAGCCTTTTACACACAAGATCTGGTTCTTTGAAAGACAAACAGTTCTGCTTTCATTTTAACGGAGCTTTAGCTAGTATGACATAATAGCTGGAACTCTGCATCTCTTGCAAAAGCCTTTCAAGCAAGTCGTCTATTTCAAATTTTATGTTCATGTTTTAAGTCATTTGGTTTTACTTTGAATTAATTAGAGTCTTCATTAAAATTAGATTTCAAAAAGTGTTTCATGGATGGCTCTTTAAAATCATCTAATGCACCAAATCAAATGCGTTATATACATATTGAGGGATTGGGTAAACTGTTTACATTAAAGTTATGTTATGATTATAATACTTTATATAATTTGACAAGTCAGTAGTAAAATAATATTTTTGAGAGATCAATCGATGTCCTTTCCTCCGATATGCCTTATTTTCCTTGGACTCTCAGAAGCAGCTAATTCGTTTGTGTACATTGCCCCCAGGGAGGGATATGACAAGATAAGAAAAAACAGAAAAACAAAAAAAGCCTCCCAGAATCTCTGTATCTGTTTCCAAAAAGCTTAAGCCTTTTGCCTGTGATGCAAAACCAAATGCATATCAGCACCAAGGCAGGTCTTATGAAGAGGAAAATGACTGGAAACAGGAGTGAAATATCACTTATTAAAGGCAACTGAAAATCCATGGTTTTCAGAAATGATAAGAGCAAAATAGGGAAAATGAGTTTCTTCTTAGATGATCAGTGTGAAATCACCACTAGTTTTGAGATGAAGGAAAGAAAGTCTTCTGAATTCCAAGTTTTAAAATTATTAGAAGCCTGAAATCAAAATTTTAAAGTGTTAGCAAGTATTGTAGAGAAATGCAGATCAAAACTACATTGAGATACCTTCTCACTCCAGTTAGAATGGTGATCATTAAAAAATCTGGAGGCAACGGATGCTGGAGAGGATGTGGAGAAAAAGGAACACTTTTACACTGTTGGTGGGAGTGTAAATTAGTTCAACCATTGTGGAAGACGGTGTGGCTATCCCTTAAGGACCTAGAAATAGAAATTCCATTTGACCCAGCAACCCCATTACTGGGTATATATCCAAAGAATTATAAATCATTCTGTCATAAGGACACATGCACACGAATGTTCACTGCAGCACTGTTTACAATAGCAAAGACTTGGAACCAACCCAAATGCCCATTAATGTTATACTGGACAGGGAAAATGTGACACATATATACCATGGAATACTATGCAGCCATAAAAAATGATGAGTTTGTGTCATTTGTAGGGACATGGATGAAAATGGAAACCATTATTCTCAGCAAACTGAGCCAGGAACAGAGAATCAAGCACTGCATGTTCTCACTCCTAGGCGGGTGTTGAACGATGAGAACACATGGACACAGGGAGGGGAGCATCACACACTCAGGTCTGTGGTGGGAGACTAGGGGAGGGATGCTGTGGGGTGGGGAGTTGGGGAAGGATAACATGGGGAGAAATGCCAGATATAGATGATGGGAATGGAGGCAGCAAACCACATTGCCATGTATGTACCTATGCAACAATCCTGCATGTTCTTTAAATGTACCCCAGAAACTAAAATTCAATAATACACACACACACACACACACATATATATATATATATATATATATATACACACACACATATATTTTTAAAAACTATGTAAGTACACATTTAATGTCATACACTGAAATATTTGGGGTTGATTTTTTCTGCATTGTCTGTGAACTTGCCACATTAGTTTTGGCTTTGGAGAAACAGATTAGGGAGCAATAACTTTGAAAAATAATATAGGGAGAAATATGTGTACACGTTATCAAACCCACTTTGTTTAGACTGGAAGAAGAGTCTGGAAGTTGAGTGAAGAGAAACAGATAGGAGGCCACAAAAATTAAAAATTGCATGGGTTTCCCCAAGGGGGCCATGTGCAATGGGAATGTGGGAACACTGAAGAGAAGGAATGGTTTCTCTTTATGGTTTTGGAGTCTGACAACAATAGCCTGTCACCGTCTTTTTGGCCCTCTGGAATACTGTAAAACACTGACTCAGCTCCAGGACTTCTGAGAGACAGGCAGAGATAAGGCACGCAGGAAACACAGGAACAAAAGACATCTTGGTGGTAAGCTATGTGGACGACCAACTGAGAAAGATGCTCTCCTGCCTCAGAAAGCCTGAATACTCCACAATCCTCCTCTCCTAAGTTTCCTCTGCCCTGGGACAAATGTAAATGTTTCTTAGAAGTTAAGCAGGATTGGGGCTCAAAGTAGGAAGAGCTACTTATAGCAAAATGGAGTTGTAGTTCTGTAAACTTTAAATTTGTTACACCTGAGGTAAGTAGTTACTGTTTCTTGCTTTTCCACACTGTTGTTCTTATCTCTCTGTTCCTACATGTATAACTACTCTGGTTAATTTGTTCATCCTAAATGTACTAATGGATATTCATAGTAAATATAAAGGCACATGCATTGAGATAAATAAAAATCATCATAATTCTATTACGATAAAAGCCTGCAAAGTCCAAATTCAAGATCCAATACTTTGATAGGGGATGTGAACAAAATTAGAGAAATGGACACAAGGAAGACTTCTGATGGAAAACTGCATGTTACGTTATAAAGATCTGGAAAAAATCCAGAAATATATATTTTAAAAAATCATAAATATGACTAAAAGTGCAATTTATCCTGGGAATGCAAGATTGCCACAATATTTGGAAATGAGTCCATATAATCCACCATAAAAAAGACAAAATGCAACATAACATGAAACAGAAAAAAAAAAAAAAAACCAGAACACAGATGCAGAAGGCTGACAATTAATGTTTTCTTTCTGTCTTCTGCGCAGATTGATGGTGGGTTAAAATATCCTAATTCTAATACCATAATTTTTTTCAAGTAATCTATAGTTTTCATTAGTTATTTTAAAAACTTGCCTGAACTCTCTTATTGTGAGTACAAGAAACTTTTTGGTTTGCAGTAGTGCTTACCTTGTTTGGTTAGATAATCTCAATGCATAAAAATAAAGCAAATATTTGCTAACAGTCATTTATGGGCACGGTATTATAGTTAGATAGTTGAAATTATCAACTATAACACTGGAGCCTGCCCACTAAAAATGTTCTAACCTTTTAGTCATAATTAATGTATAGGTATCCTTTACTGTGAAATAACAAATATTTCAGCAAAATGATATATGTTACACGAATTCTGTGAAAGCGAAGGAAGATGAGTAATTGCTGAGATAGTCAAATTTATCATGACACATAGAAGGTGAAGAAGTCATAATTTTTCTTTTCCTTTAGACAATTTTCTCAGCATAATTTATTAGAATTCATTTATTTCACATTGCTTTATGACACCTCTTTATTGCATATTACTTTTGTATATATATTTCATTAAGGGCAAGTATTTTCTTTCATTGGTCACTTTTATTTGTACAAATTCTATGTTATTTTAATTAGTGTTGCTCTAATATTTGTTTTAATATCTGCCTCTTTCATAATTTTTAAATTTTAGCTTAGGTTTTCTAAATGTTAATTTTAGATATCCTTCATGTATTATTCTGAATATATAACATAAAAATATTTTCTTTTTTTCTTTTCTTTTTTTTTTTGAGATGGAGTTTCGCTCTATTTACCCAGGCTGGAGTGCAATGGTGTGATCTCGGCTCACTGCATCCTCCGCCTCCTGGGTTCAAGCAATTCTCCTGCCTCAGCCTCCCGAGTAGTTGGGACTACAGGTGTGTGCCACCATGCCCAGCTAATTTATATATTTTTAGTAGAGACGGGGTTTCACCATATTGACCAGGATGGTCTCGATCTCTTGACCTTGTGATCCACCCGCCTCGGCCTCCCAAAGTGCTGGGATTACAGGCCTGAACCACCGCTCCCGGCTTAAAATATTTTCTTTATGCTGCTAAATATTAGGTACCTAAAATATAACTACAATCACATTACATCAGCAACAGTAAAAAGAAGGGCTAGAATAAATGTAAAAATACAAAATCCTTTGCCCATCTGCAGGAAATGTGTGTGTGTGTGGTGTTTGTGTGTGTGTGTGTGTGTGTGTGTGTGTTCAAGCAGGCGCCATTTAATAATCTATAGTTTCAGGATACTAAATTTTAGTGAACTCATAGAGTTACCAACATTTTGTTTGTTACCAAGGAATTACTTAAGTGGTAGAAAGTTCTTGGTTCACTGAGTCATCAAGTTTACTCCATTCCAACTGCAAGAAAAGTATCCAGATGGAGCATGAGGTACTGTGGAAACCTGATGCTCCTCACAGTGGCAATGCCAAGCTCAGAGACTAGGCTACTCTCATAGTTTAAGGTGAGCTCATGGCACTTAGTAGTAAAAGCTGCTAAGAAGTAAAGAGTTTTGCTTTCTTTAAACTTCTGTGCTCTGCCTCCTGTTTAGGTCCAGTTTATGGAAATCAATTTCAGGTGGATGTTTCTGAGATTAGATTTACGATATGAGCTTTAAAAAAAACAGAAATGGTGTGCTTATCCTCTGACTAAATGTAATGCCCGGAGAATGGACTCACACAGTTTACACCAAAAGCAATTGATCTTTATAACCAAATATCTGACAAACTCCGAAAGTACATAAAAGAATGCTGGGCACACATAGGAAGGTAAGTGGATGCTTCCCTTGAGGTAATTGAATTAATTAGTTAATTCAGTCAAAAGGATTGGATTAATAAACATAGGTTCTATTGTGAGCAAGCTCTAGATCGTGCATAAATTATAATCAGATCAGGGCAATAAAATTCCACTAATATGGCAAAATAGGTTTAATGCTTAGTTTACACAAACAATTTAATGATTCTTTTTCCACTTATGATGAAGTTATACCAGCCATTTTATTTTAATTATGACTAAACTTGCTTAGCCTAGTGATTTAACTGTTTAATGTGGTTACCTTCATAACAAACATATTGTTACATTTAAGTCACTTAAGCCTATAGTTTCATAAATGTGTCCTAAATATTGAGTCTAAATAAAAATAAATTTCTGATTTAAACAACAAAAATATAAAATTTATAAAGAACAAACATTCATGAAACTTGTTCATGGAAAGAAAAATTATAACTTTGATTGTAGAAAAATTGTATTTAAAAATTATTTTTATTGGTGTGCAGGAGGCGGTCCTTTTGACCCAATAAATACATCTAGTATGTTTTTCTTTATCTTACTCATTATTTCAAAAGCAAAAGACATGCTTGAACATTCTGATTCTATTTCAGAATTGCTTGTGCATTTTTCTTAGTTTACTAAGTATGTTTAGAATATTATGCAGAAACTAAGCATAATTGTCATGTAACCTATGTGAGATTTTCTCCTCAATCTTTTTGTCACTTTTGTGTGTGTGTGTGTGTGTGTGTGTGTGTGTGTGTGTGTGTAATGTCCTCAAATACTCTTTTGTGGGGGGTCATTTATGAGCATTACTACATTCATACAATGCATTAAAAAAGATATAATATTTACTAATTCTGACAATTTATGTCTTTATTTCTTGGCACTTTGTCATAATTTTAAAAGTATATTTTAGCTCCTTAAAATTTATTCTACGAATGAAGATAGAAATGATGAAACTATTTTTTTTGAAACTGCTTTATTATTATTAGCATTATTATTATTGCTATTACTGTTGAGACTGGGTTCTGCTGTGTCGCACAGGCTGGAGTGTAGTGGTGCAATCTCAGCTCACTGCAGCCTCGATCTTCTGGGTTCAGGTGATCCTCCCACCTCATCCTCTGAGGAGCAGAGACAACAGGCGTGTGCCACAACACCCGGCTAATTTTTTTTTTTTTTTTTTTTTGGTGGAGATGGGATTTCTCCATGTTGCCCAGGCTAGTCTCGAACTCCTAGGTTTAAGTAATCCATGTGCCTTGGCCTCCCAAAATGCTGGGATTACAGGATGAGCCACTGCTCCTAGACACTTCATTATTTATTTATATTTTCAGGCAGAGTCTGCTCTGTTGCCCAGGCTGGAGTGAAGTGGCGTGATTTCGGCTCACTGCAGCGTCCACCTCCGTGGTTCAAGCCATTCTCCTGCCTCAGCCTCCTGAGTAGCCGGGATGGCTGGACTGTACCGCCACGCCCAGCTAAGTTTTGTATTTTCAGTAGAGACAGATTTTCACCATGTTGGCCAGGCTGGTCTTGAATTCCTGATCTCAGGTGATCAGCCTGCCTCAGGCTCCCAAAATGTGGGGATTACAGGCATGAGCCACCATAGCCTGGCCAGTTTCATTACTTTCTGAAGAAGAAAAGAAATATTACAAACTTAAGGTCAATTAGGATGTGAACTTTGTAACATGAACAAAAGGATTAGAGAACAAAAGCAAAACTATATAGAATGTACAAATAAGATACGGTTGCTAGAACCTCTGTTGTAGCATTGAATATAGCTGTGCTTTTATCAGTTATTGAATCGAGAAAATAATATTATATTTTAAAAATGTAGATTAATTTGTTAGAATGATAAAGTCATTGAGTAGTGTATCTAGTAAGAGGAGTAGATTTGTACAAATTCAAAAACATTTCCTTAGTTCTCCAATCATCATTTTTATGTTAACTGGCCACCTGAGTGATGTAATCTATAGCAATTGTTTACAACACAGAAATTGACATGGGTTTTTACAGTTTTCTACAACTTTATGATAAATGCACTGTATCTAAGCTCTAAGCTGAATAATACCTACATCATTTCTTTACTGAACTGGTCTCATAGCAAGAAACAGAACTGTTGAAATGTAAATGCCACATTGAATGGTACAATAGCAACCCGAAAATATGTTAGTGCCAATGGAAGGATGAGTCCGTCGTACAGGTCCATGGAAAAAAAAGTGAAATTTTATATTTCTACTTTTCACTACCAAAAGTAATTGCAATGGTTTAAATAGTGTAAAGAATAATGACAATAGACATTCAATTACATTTCCAATGTTAAACACTTTGCATATCCAATATATACCTAGTGCCACTATTTTACAAATTATGAAATTATGCTTAGGAAAATTAAGTTTCTTATAAAAGTTAAAAAACCAGCAATTGGTGGATCTAAGAATCAAACCCAAGTTTAATTATAATGATTAGAAAAATAAGATTTAGAGTTGTATGCTTTCTAAAAATTATATAAAGTTATATGTTGTAATGATTCACATGTTTGAGCAGGGAAATATCCAATAACCAACAGTCCAAGTACAACTATCGAAATTCAAGCTTACTTTTAAGGCTGCTATATAATACACTGAAGAATCTATAGGTCATTGTGAAGAGATTTGAGAAGTTTCCAGATTATTTTGTTAAAACCAGTGGTTCCCACTTGACTTCTTAAACATTTTAATAGTAGATGTCTGGTTCTACCTCTTCCTCCCAAAATTAACTTCTTAATTTAACAAATATCATTTTAAATAAATATTTCTTTTATAAACTAGGCAAATATCAACAAAATTCCATCAATGTTTCTCAAGAAAAACATTTTGGGAGGGATTATTTTAAGTATTTCTGCTCACTTTCTAAAGATAAATTTGGGAAATTTTTAACATTGTGTTTCAAAAACCATTGTAATTTTTTCTGTCTCATTTAACATAATTATAATTCTGGTTGGAGTGTATTTGTACCAATTTAACCACCTTTGAAATAATATTATTTTATGTATAATTAATTATAATAATAAACTATGGAAATCTTTACATATATATAATGGCCAAGATTTGTCAATAAAACTTTTATTATCATTTCAATTTTATTATTTTTATTACTTTATGTTGCCAGTCTCTGAGATAAGAAATTTTCCCTGAACAATGGGAAAAACAGGCATATATATACATATATATGTATATATATATTTCTCTATGGACCTCAAAATGAGAAATCAAGACATGATGACTGCTCACTGATAATCCATTGTACATTTACAGAGTACAGCAACACTCTTGAGAGCCAATCTTTTCAAATTCCTGTTAAGCGCCTTCTCATTGGTGGCTTGAGATCAACAAATCCTGCAACACAGAGTATATTTTTTCCTTATCTGAGTGCAGGTTATTACATATTTAACAGCATGGCCCTGATTTTGAATTTCCTTCATTCTGATTATTCTATAATACTGCAAAGCTGAGAACCGGGACTTTCATTCTAAAAAAAGTACCAAGGAAATACGGTAAAACTCTTGACAGCTGGTTAGTTATCTTTTTTATAGGGCCCATTCTGACTTCTTAGTAATCTACTATTTTTAAAATGCAACAAGAATATACACATTTTAAATATCACATTATAAAGAAAGGAGAGAACAAAAAAACCCTTTATTATTCAAATGATTAAATACGGTAGTATCACCATCTGTGGGCTGTGCCCATAAGAAAGCATGGGGAATATTATACAGAAGGCATGGGTGAAGATTAGAGAGCTTCTGTTTACTAATATGATGTAAGGTAGGCCCGGTGCGGTGGCTCACGCCTGTAATCACAACACTTTGGGAGGCTGAGGCGGGCGGATCACGAGGTCAAGAGATCGAGACAATCCTGGCCAACATGGTGAAACCCCGTCTCTACTAAAAATACAAAAATTAGCTGGGTGTGGTGGCATGTGCCTGAAGTCCCAGGTACTGGGGAGGCTGAGGCAGGAGAATTGCTTGAACCCAGGAGGCGGAGGTTGCAGTGGGCCAAGATTGCGCCATTGCACTCCAGCCTGGCGCCTGGCGACAAAGTGAGACTCTGTCTCAAAATAAATAAATAAATAAATGAATTTAAAAAAAAAAAGATGTAAGTAAATTACCTGGCTCTATGCCTGGCTAGACAGCTAATCAATGAAATTGGATAGTAGTTCAGGCCTTCTTTAAACAACAACAACAGAAAATTGGCATCAGAAACCTAGGATGGCAATGGCTTTATACAGACTGAAAAAAAGGATAACCCCAGGCATTTTATGAAAAATTACAGGTGATGTCTGGATTTAGAGTGTGAATAGATGTGTGTAACTTATTATTTCACAGGGCAAGTGAGTACACAAACTTCACTAGACATACTTTCCATACCTTTAGAATTAAAGGTTAATGATTGTGAACATTGATGGCACACAGCTATTCATTAACTTATAATCAACTTGTGGGAAGAGAAAAGGAAGCCTTGAGTATTTTAATCACATGTGGCATGATTTTCCCTTGGAGACAGGTGACAGAAAATGGGCACAGAAGGAAAGTTGAACAGGAAGAACACTAGCACCAAGACAGATACTACTAAACAAATGTTATTATGGAAAAATGGCAATTAAGATTCTCTTAATTAGCCTGTCATTTTGTATTTATCATCATAATGTTTGTTTTACAATGCTTTATTAAATCTGGCTTTATGACAAACAGTCTGTTGGCAATGCACCCTGCTGTGCAACATATGGCGTTGCACCTAATGAATATTAATGCTGTGAAGTATAAATGGTCTTCAGGGACAGTGCTGATGGCTGGGAAAGTCCTGCACATGATATTATTAGTCAGAAAGTTTAATGTACATGTTTCTCATCAGCCTTTTTTCTCTCTTACAGTGGCTTACCATTTTGCCTATGAAACCTTAAGTGCACATTCACAAGTTAAAAATAATTGCCCTTTGCTATTACTTATGCTTACTCTTCCAAGGAGTCCTGCTCTGCTATTTCTTCTCACCAACTGACTGCTCATGAGGATTCTCTTCAAATGCATGCTTCCCGCCTATGTGATTCTGTTGTTGCAAGTAATCCTCTTTCTTATTCCTCTAACTGTACAGTGTGCCCCATGCCGTAATGTTTCCAAACTCATTCCATCCAAATAACAGGTTATTATAGACGGAAATGCTTGTGTCCCACTTGCAGATTCATAGTTGAAGCCCTAATCCTCAATGTAATAGTATTAGGACATAGGACCTTTGGGAAATAATTAGTTCGTGAGTGTATAGCTCTCATGAATGGGATTAGTACCCTTATAAAAGAGACCCCAGAGAGCTCTCTGCTTCTTTTCTGCCGTGTAAGGAAAACAGCTGCCTGGAAACCCGGAAATGCGCCCTCACTAAAACTTCTGGTGCATTGATCTTGGTTTTCTGAGTGTCAGACTGTGAGAAATAAATTTCTGTTGTTAATAAGCTACCCAGTCTATAATACTTTGTTATAGCAGCCCAAACTGACTAAGATGACAATCAACTTTTTAAACATGGCACTATATTAAGCTACTAATTGTAACTTCTTTCTCCCATACTGCGCATAAAATGCAATTTTCAATAATCTTTATATTCAGTGAAAATTTCCTTAGTCAAATAAATGAAAGGGAAGCAAAATTAGAAATTTTAGAATATGAAGAATATTCTGTTCCACCTCATTATTTCCAAGCATGCCATGGAATTCAATTTGTGCCATAAACCATGACCATCCCAGAATACATCAAAACAATACCAACAAAATACTATTATGAGGTTTTTTTCTCTAGCAATATGTAAAATTATGAATAGAGCATTGAAAAAAGTTAATTTTATCTTTTGTCTTTTATGGCTGTAGAGAGAAGTAAGAAAATCAATCAAGAAATTATATTATCATGGTTAGGGGAATAATTCTACAAATATTTAAATATATGTAGGCTGAAAATAAATAACTTCAGATGGAATGGTGTATGTCACTATCTAAATACATCTCTGTGTAACATTAAAAGTACTCCTGTATATCGTGTAAAGTAAGTAGATGCAAATTTCACATACAAAACAGTTTAATAATACTGGATGAATTATTAAAGAGCCTACAAGAATTTTGAAGATTTCTTCCCTTATCCGCAAGATAATCATAGGCACATCCCCATTAAGTAAGATGCAAATTAACTTAGAGACACTAGAGGTGGGAAGGGAAAAGAGTTGGATTACAAGATGATTTCAGCAGCCAACCATCTTGTTACCCAAAATAACATAGAAATAGATTTGATCTAATGATGAATAATGATGCTTTTACTATTTGTTGGTCATTTACTATTTACATAGTATTTTACATACGCTAATCAAATTTTAATTATCATATAAAATACATTTTTAAAAGCACTTCAGAATGAAGATGCATCTATATGATGCAGCCACTGTAATGTTATCTTATGTCTAGACCACTAAACTATGCTTCTAGGGAGCTTTCTTACTTCACAATATCTTTATTTCCATCCGGTTAGGGATGTCGTTAGTTTTTTCAGAGGAAATCTTCATCTGAAAGTTACTGTTTCTATCATAAGGACCCTCAGACATTTGTTCTACAAAATTTGTATAGCGTTCTCCATATCAGTAGGTGATACTCAAGAGACAGAACCTCAAAGCCATGAAACAGGTGGGGAGAAGCTATTCTTGATTTAATACATTTAAAAGGCACAGATTTTACACTAAGCATATGGGGAAATGCCTTTATAACAAATAAAGTTATATCCTGCAAATTATGGTGTGGAGGGTTAATTAAATGAAAATGATTGCCTATGGTAAATAAACCCAGAACAGCAGCAGGATTAACTAAATTTAGAAAGTAAAAGACAAGAAAATTCAAAGATTATTCTCCTAGCTGTACATGTGCAAGGAATTGTTTTCTTTTTCAAATATGTTCTGAATATAGAGCAATAAATATCTATAGGACAATATGTATAGAAAAAATCTATAATATATATAAGAAGCTTTCTCCATATGATCTATAAAATTATATCAGAATCTGCTGAATCTCATTTTTTATATCTTAGTCTATGTGAAATTTACAGTAAAATATATATTTACTTCATCCCAGGGTGTGAATTTAAAGTCATTTTAAGTAAACTTACATTTCTGGTTTTATTCTTTCCATAAATATATAGTAAAAAACCTCTCTTCATAGATAGTATCTGGATTAGCATACCACATCTGATAGTAGTGTTCTGATATCCAAATTGGTAAAACTCGCAAAACAGTACCTTTTACTCAGTTGATTTAAGAAAATTTCTGGGGCTGGGTGCAGTGGTTCATGCCTATAATCCCAGCCCTTTTGGAGGCTGAAGCGGGCAGATCATGATGTCAGGAGACCGAGGTCATTCTGGCTAACATGGTGAAACCCCATCTCTACTAAAAATACAAGAAAAAAATTAGCTGGGCAGGATGGTGGTGCACACCTGTATTTCCAGTTACTTGGGAGGCTGAGGCAGGAGAATTGCTTGAACCCGGGAGGCGGAGTTTGCAGTGAGCCGAGATGGTGCCACTGTACTCAAGCCTGGTTGACAGAGAGAGACTCCATCCAAAAAACAAAGAAGAAAGAAAGAAAGAAGGAAGGAAAAGAAAGAAAGACAAAGACAAAGAAGAAAGAAAGAGAGAGAGAAGGAAGGAAGGAAGGAGGAAAGAAAGAAGAAAGAGAGAGAGAGAAAGAGAGGAAGAAAGAAGGAAAGAAAGAAAGGAAGAAAGAAGGAAGAACGGAAAGAAAGAAAGAGAAAGAGAGAAAATTTCCACCTAGTATTTTATTTATTATAGTAGTTTTAGTACTCATTTTATTCAACATTTGACTGTAAAACATTGAGTTATTATCTCATGGTCAGGCCAATACTAAGAGTATAAAACAGAGGTAATTCCTTCAGAGCCTGTGTATGGAAAAGAAAATAACATGAGCAGCACACAGCTAAAGGCCAAATTAAGAAACAGAGTTTGTGTGTGCAGCAGTAGGGGAAGAGGGCAAAAGCCTCTAGAGTATTAAGATTGTAGACCGGAATGACTCAAAGGATGATTCAAAGCCATCAAACAGTATGTTCACTGTTCAGTGTGTATGTGCAGTCCATCATTTAAAGTCATTGTTGAGGGAAGCATCTGAGTCTTTTCTAGTAAAAGAAGTCCTGTTTGTATAGGTTTGTATGTGCTTTAGAGAAAAAGAAAGAAATTTTTAAAATATATTTTCTACATAGTCCAAAACAAAAAGTGGTTATAAAATAATTTCTGGGTAGATGTACTAATGCCACATTCCAATAAAAAATGGTTTTGTTGAGTGTTTCTTTTGTTTAGAAACAACTACTCTATCTTCTTTTTAGAAACAGAATAGCTTACAAATAATGGCACACTGCTGCTTAAATGTTAAGTGTTAATGCTTTCTTTTCCACTTTTGCATTGAATTGGTGACAGTGTTTTATGTTTAGTAGTAATAAGTTAAAATACTTAAAAAAATAAACTATGTGGGAAAGTATTGGGAAATTGTATTTTGAAAATCTCTATACATGATCACACATAACAATTCAAATATTTAACTGGTGGAAATGAAAGAGTGTAAAAACATTCAGGAGGTTAAAATAGCTGACAATTGTTGGATCTTCAACAATAAGAGTCCTATCATACTGTAGGCTTGTTACATTTCTAAACAATTTGGACAAACAATGAGATAAATCCACGAATAAGGCAAACAGCTACAGTTACATCCCTATTATAAATCGCCAAATTCTTTGATTCTTCAGCTTGTAGAACAGAGCACTTTGGGGTTAGAAGGGCCAATTCCAATCAATGCACATTATTTTATACTCGTTGGGTGAAACAAATATTATTCATATTAAAAGTGAAATTAACAATATAAGAAAAATACACTCGTAAAGTTCAACGTATTGCTCTCCAAATATAATCACTATTGAACAAAGTTTGATTTTCCACCCAGAAATTCTCAAATATAAATCGTATGATGTAAAGACAGCTTTGTTTTGTTATGCTGTGCTTTGCTTTTCAAATAAATTAATTATACATAGTAATGTTTGACAATAAGCATTTCATAGAATACTTTTTTTTAATCGAAGAAAATCCATTTGAACAAACTTAGGCCAAAATGGGAAGTACATTTGTTCATGAAAACATGAAAATAAACCACCAGAAGTCATAGGGGCTACTGACCCCAGGGACAACCATAAATTTAAAAAGGAACATGTCTAGGTTCATCCTTCATTCCATATTATCAAGACTAGACCCTCCTGTGCAGATAAACTTCTTCCGCACTGTGGATGTCGTGACTACCAGAGGCTTCTGTGTTCATATTCCTTCCCTCAACATCTGAGAAGAACCACATTTCTTTCTTAAATTTCAATCTCAAAACCCCTGAAGAAGGTATTTGAATGGCATATTTGGAGTACATATACAATTCTTTATAGCTGATCATGGCCAGAGGGTGAGACTTATAATATGTCAACGTTATTCAAGCCGCAAAGTTGAAGCAGCGGATGGGAATGGTAGGCAGGAGAGGAGCAGTTGCCCAAAACAGTGGAAAAATAATAGAGTCTACTACCATATATAATTCTGAGTCTCTTAAAAAACTTTTCTCATTTTATCCACTTATCTATGTTAATAATGCCTGTGACTTTAAAGGAATATATGTATATTTTTGAGATAGTTGTTGTTTATAATTGTGGAAGAAAAATACTAACAGGGAATGTAATGTGGAAAGTCTGTATCACAGACACATATTTTGAAAACAGTGTTGGACATTATTTAAGGTGGGTATAATAATGTCTTTCCACCTGGGAATAATTTAAGTTTCAAATAGATCAAAGCTTATATATATTCAGCATTGCTATGTGGTACTAGGTAATGTTTCCATAGCTTTTGACATAATTCATCACTTTTTACAACAATACAAAGTAACATAGATTCATTTGCAAGTGAGAAAATGTGGACTTCAGCTTTTTTGCTTTCCCAATGTCACACAGTTAATACACAACAGTCAGGGTTTTGAACTCAATTGCTCTCTCTTAATCACTCCACTATAAGGACATGCAGTAGTGAATTACAATATCCCTGTGTGCTTTTAAGACTTAAGGTGAAGAATTCTATTAAATTGTATTTATCTTATTAAAAAGTCAAATTACAGAATTTGAACCGAAGTTTCATCAGGTACGACAGACAAGGAAACAGTTGTTGAATAGGTAAGGTTATTTAATATATTGTATTACAAAATTGTCATTTTATTAATGACTCACTAAAAAAAGGTCAAGGCTTTAGAAAACTGAGGTAAGATTACAAATCAATATTCTCACTTTATCTTAATTACATCTCAGCAGTTAATTTTAAAAAGTCTTGTAAAATCATAAATTAGCTGAGTTTGGTAACGAAAGCATCTCTATCCTTATACAATTATAAAATTAATGATAAACACTTTGCTCTTTCTTCCACTTTGAGATTATATACTAATCTATCTTCCTTTCTTTCTCATGACATCAATTTATTTTACTATGTTAGTTCCTATTCTCTTCTCTTTAGAATTTTTTCTATTTTCTCTGTTTCAAGAGCTACTAATTTATGAGTCTCAAATTTATATCTCTCATCCTGTCCATAATAATAACCAACTACAAACATAATTTTCTTTTCTTTCTTTTCTTATTTAACTTTTATTTTCTCACACAAAAGGTAGCATACCATCTTTCCTCTTTGCACTTCACTTTAGCTTAGAAATTAAAAAGTATACTCCACTTTTTAATTTTAGCTTGGAGTGATCTTCTGTAAATCACTCCATATCATTTCATAGAGATCTTCCTCTTTTTTTTAATAGCTGTACTGTACTCCATTGAATGCATGTGCCTTGCTTAATTACTGTTTTATATATGAAAATTTAGCAACAATCTTGTACGTTCTTCACATGTACCCCTAAACCTAAAATGCAATAAAAATAATAATAATTTAAATTCACAAAAAAAATTTCTTTTTTTTACAATAAATTTTCCTTTCTAACAAGTTTCTGATTTCTGTGTGACACTGAGATGGGTTTGAGAGAAGAGAAGGTATATAAAAAGACTATAAAAATTACTTTTTTATAAAGTAATAAATATATACTTTTATATGTACTTTTTTTAAAAGGCAAAAGTGTTTGTTTTTGCCTTTTTTTCCCTAAACACCCAAAGATATTCCACAGTGATTCACTATATGACTTAATAAGCAGGGACTTAAGATATACTGTTGGCCATTGAACAAGCATTTATCAAGTGCCTACTACATGCCACACACAGTTAAAAATGTTGAGAAATGACCGTGGACATGACAGGCAAGGAATTTTATTTTAGAGAAGAGAGACATAAACTATACAATAAATATATTGTGAAATAAAGAATAAATTAATAACACAAAAACTGCAAAATATTAAATTAATAGTGATTGGGAGCCTACTTTAGCTTGGAGCCTTGGAGAAAACCTTAAGGATATAACCATTAGGCTAAGTTCTAAATGATGAGAAGGAGCCAAGCACCAGAGAGTCAGATGTAAACGTGTTAGGAAAAATGGGAACGGTGAACCAAAGTTTCTTATATGGGATGATGCACCAAGTATCTGTAAGATGACAAAAGATGGCCTGTAATGCCAGCACTTTGGGAAGCTGAGGTGGGCAGATCACTTGAGGTCAGGAATTCAGACCAGCCTGGTCAACATGGTGAAACCTCGTATCTACTAAAAATAGAAATGTTAGCCAGGCATGGCGGTGGGCAACTGTAATCCAAGCTCCTCAGGAGGCTAAGGCAGGAGAATCGCTTACACCCAGGCAGCAGAAGTTGCAGTGAGCTGAGATCATGCCACTGCACTCAAGTCTGGGTGACAGAGCAAGACTCTGTCTCAAAAAAAAAAAAAAAAAAAAAAAAAGACAGAAGGTGAGCTTGGATAAACAAACAGGACATTGATTAAGTCAAACTTTGTAATCAGGGAAAAATGTTTAAGCTTGTTCTGATTTACATTTTTATTTTGGCTGCTATATGTATAGTCATATTGAAGAAATTATATTGAGGAAAGAGTAGATAGAAAGAAGACAGAGGGCTATTAAAGTTATCTGGAGAAGTTATGATGGTGACTTGCACTAGAGTGATATTAGGGATCAGCCAGCATGTCCTCTTTATGCAATTTGAAAAGTGTAATTCTTTCAGTGCACAGCTTTCCAAGCAAGCAAAATGTTTATATAAAAATAATGCATCTAATAACCAAAATTACACAAGTTAACACCAGGATAGCAATGAAATATGAGCTACATTTTCACAGAGACTTAACTTATAGCTGGAAACCATTGATCACTGCGCAATCCACATAACCACACACTGTGGCCGTGTTGGTAGTAACTGAAGTGTTGGGAAGTGAATGGATTTAGAATATATTATGGAAGTTGCGTCAAAGAATTGCTATTTGGTTAAAAATTTGAGGAAGGGATTTCTGACTTAAGCAACTTAGTAAATATTTACTAAAATTAAAAATAAAAACAGGAAAATGTTTTGGGGTAAAAGACAGTTATATTTGGAAAAATTTATATGCTATCTTTTAGAATTCTTAGTGGAAATGTCATGAAGTCATGTGGAAACACCAATTTAGAGTTTTGGAGAGATGATTACCAAAGTGATAATATTTGCAGTTGCAGAATTAAATGAGATTATATAGAGATAGCGATTAAATTCTAGATGGTGAAAACAGGGTTCAGGACGAGGCTTAGAGCATGTCAACATTAGGGATTGAACAGTGAAGGGGAGAGCTAGCGAAGGAGACTGAGAAGTGAGGTGAGAGGAACACCAGTGGATTCAAAGGAAGAAAGTATTTCAAGAAGGAGATAATTATCGGTTTGATAACATATGGGTCATTCATAACCTTGCAAAGAATAGACTCAATAGAGTTCCAGGCGTAAGAGTGGTGTGAACTAAAAACATAGGTAAGAAAGTGGCAATAATGTCCATGATTGACCTTTTCAGTAAGTTTTGTTGAGGGCAAGAAAGAGAGTAGATTGTAGTTGGGGTGGAGGTTAAGTGACACGTGAAGGTCAAGTTTTATTTTTTTGTTTTTTGAAGAAGATGAGAATGCTTGTGAGAAGTTGAGGATCTGTATGCAGAGAAAAGGTGGGGGGAAATTTTGGTAGTAAAGTTCCTTAAGAGGCCGAAAAAGTGTCATGAAAGAGGTGTAGGGGAAGGGAGGTTGTCATGGAATAGCCAGATTTCAGTTACAGGAAAGAATGAAGGGAATATTTAGAGCAGAGTTAGAGTATATCAGTGTTATGCTGTTGACAGTGGGTACTTTGCAAAGGGCAGACTTGAAGGATTTGGAAGTTAAAAGATTAGAAGAGATTAATGAGCATACGGTACTGTGTGGGGATGTGTGTTTACTTGATGATGGATGGCAGAGATGTTTTGGGCCTCTCCAAATGACTAAGGAGAATCTGAAAGGGAGGAATGGCAGGATTAACCCTGATAGGTATTGACAGAAGGTGGGTAAACAGCTTAAGCCAGAAAATGCAAGACTGTCATGCATATTCACCTTCAGCAGGTCTTAAATTTTGGTGGCCAAAGGGTGATGGAAACTCTATCAGAGACTTTCTTCCTTAGGTGGCCTGAATGCTGAGCCTCAGAGTAATAGTATGGTGGACTGAGCATGAAAAGGAGAGGCTACAGATTGTGTCTTCTCTGTAGCAGCATGAACATGTGGCTGTTCGGAAACAAAGGGAAGACTGTGAAAACATTATTTGTTAAGTTGATGAATAAAAGAAGAGATGAATGAATGAAATAAGTAAATAAAAATAATATTCTTTGTGAACAAACAAGGTATTTCTCTAAGCTGGAAGATCATAGTGGGTTTCCTTCTATATTTTAAAATTTCAGTGATAAATCTGTTTTTCAGTGATAGAGTAAAGCTATAGCTTTACAATATACAAAGCAGTAGAATTTTCTATTGCTTTCAAAATTCATCTGTTTGCCTATTTGTACAAAAACTGTGAAATCTTTCTTCCAAAAAGAAAGAAAAATATTTTTTTCCATCCATACCCCTACTGACAGCATCATTTCCAGTATTCACCTTCATTTCTACCTTAGTGACATTATACATGCAATTTTTCAGTCAAAAATATTGAAACAGAAATATTTTTTTTTGCTTCAGACAGCTTACTTTTGCTTATAAAATTATAATAGATTATAATTTCACATTATTGAAAGCAGTTTGAAGTATAATTATAATAGTCACTGTTAATTGTTTCCTCACTATTTATCTCTCATAAATCAATTTCCGTATTAACTGGAATGTTTTGTGAAGTAAACAGGAGGCTGGTTTCTATAGTTTAAAGAAATAGAGGTGTACTTTTTCACACAACATACAAATACCATTTATTCAAATTTTGCTGTTTGTTTTTCATAGCTTCTGCTCACATAACACATTTAAGACAAAATATTTACACCTGAAATAGTTCCTTAAGTAAAAATTGGTTTCTTCATTTGGAATAGCCTACCAATTTTGCATTCAAATTATGTATCAAAGAAACAAATTACATCTTCTAAAATAAAAATATTATCTATGTATCTCAATTTTAAAATTTTCATCATAACATAAAAATTATATTAATTAAAGCCAAATATCAATGAAAACAATTTTAATATTTTTCATAAATCATTAGCATTTGAAAGCATATTATTTCAGCCTAGAAAAGAATTTAAGAGCGGGAAGAATCCAAGATGGATGAATAGGAACAGCTCCGGAGTGCAGATCCCAGAAAGAAAAACGCAGAGGGTGTTTACCACATTTCCAAACAAGTTTTCACTGCCCACAGACCAGGAGATTCCTTGGCCCAAAGGTGCCATGAGTTTCCAGCACAGCTGCTTCAGCTGGTGCAGTGGGTTGGCACACAGAAACTCACACAAATCTGGGTGGCAGTTTCAACTGGTACTTGAAACACCTGGGAGACAGAGCCACCCATTCAATGAAAAGGAGGGGGCTGAGACAGGAGCCATGTGATCTGGTTTGGTGGGTACCATCCACACAAAACAAGCAATCTGAAATACTCTGGATTGAGAATTTTACAGCAAGTGCAGCTGGACCTAGTATGGTTCAGCTCGATGTGGGGAATGGTGTCTGCCATTACTGAGGCAGTCCGCCAATACTGAGGCAGTTCTAACTGCCTCAAGGAAGTTCACACAGCAGTTGGGCAGAGCCCATGGCAGCTCAGCAACACCTCTGCTGGCAGACTGCGACTAGGTTATCTCCATGCAGGGCAGGGCATCTATGAAAAAAGGCAGCAGCACATCAGGAACTTAGAAATAAAGCCTGACCTTCCTAGGACAGTGCAACTGGGAAAAGAGGCAGTTGTGAGTTCCATTGCAGCAGATTTAAATGTATCTTCCCAGCAGAACAATGGAGCTCCTAGCACAGCACTTGAGCTCCTATAAGGGACAGATTGTCTCCTCAAGCAGCTCCCTGACCCCTATATACCCAAAGAGACACCTCATAAAAAAGAGCTCAGGCAGACATCTGGTGGGTACCCTTCTGGGACAAAGATAATAGAAGAAGAAACCAGCAGCAATCCTTACTGTTCTGCAGCTGCCTCAGGTGATCCAGAGGCAAGCAGGGTCTGAAGTGGACCTCCAGCAGTCCTATAGCAGAGGGGCCTGACTGTTAGAAGGAAAACCAAGAAACACAAAGAAACAGTTTCAACATCAACAAAAAGGATGTCCACTCAGAGACCCCATCTAAATGACACCAACTATGAAGACCACAGCTAGATAAAGCCACTAAAATAAGAAGAAACCAGTGCAAAAAGGATGAAAACACCAAAAACCAGAACGTCTCTCCCGTCCAAGGGATCACAACTCCTTGCCAGCTAGGGAACAAAGCTGGATGGAGAATGAATCTGATGAATTGACAGAAAGAGGCTTCAGAAGGTGGGTAATAACAAAATTCTCAGATCTAAAAGAACTTGTTCTAACTCAATGCAAAGAAACTAAGAACCTTGAAAAAAGGTTAGATGAAATGCTAACAAGAATAAGCAGCTTAGAATAATATAAATGACTTGATGGAGCTGAAGAAAACAACACGAGAATTTCGTGAAGCATACACAAGTTTCAATAGCTGAATTGACCAAGCAAAAGAAAGGATATCAGAGGTTGAAGATCAACTCAATGAAATAAAATGGGAGGGTAAGATTAGAGAAAAAAGAGTGAAAAGAAATGAACAAAGCCTCCAATAAATATGGGATTATGTGAAAAGACCTAATCTACCTTTGATAGGTGTACCTGAATGTGACGGAGAGAATGAATCCAAGCTGAGAAAACTCTTCAGAATATTATCCAGGAGAACTTCCCCAACCTAGCAAGGTAGGCCAACATTCAAGACCAGGAAATACAGAGAACACCACAAAGACATTCCTCAAAAAGAGCAACCCCAAGGCACATAATCATCAGATTTACCAGGGTTGAAATGAGGAAAAAATGCTAAGGGCAGCCAGAGAGAAAGGTCGGGTTACCCACAAAGGGAAACCCATCAGACTCACAGTGGATCTCTTGGCAAAACCCTACAAGCCAGAAGAGAGTGTGGGCCAATATTTAAACGTCCTTAAAGAAAAGAAGTTTCAACCTAGAATTTCATATCCAGCCAAACTAAGCTTCATAAGTGCAGGAGAAATAAAATCCTTTAAGGACAAGCAATTGCTGAGAGATTTCATCACCACGAGGACTGCCTTACAAGAGCTCCTGAAAGAAGCACTAAACAAGGAAAGGAACAACCAGTACCAGCCACTAGAAAACATACCAAAGACCATCACACAATGAAGAAAATGCATCAGCTAATGGGCAAATCATCCAGCTAGCATCAAAATGGCAGGATCAAATTCACACATAACAATATTAACCTTAAATGTAAATGGGCTAAATGCCCCAAGAAAAAGACACAGACTGCAAATTGGATAAAAAGTCAAAACCCATTGGTGTGCTGTATTCAGGAAACCCATTTCATGTGCAAGGATACACAAAGTCTCACAATAAAGGGATGGAGCAAGATTTATCAAGCAAATGGAGAGCAAAAAAAGCAGGAGTTGCAATCCTAGTCTCTGATACAATGGACGTTAAACCAACAAAGATCCAAAGAGACAAAGAAGGACATTACATAATGGTAAAAGGATCAATGCAACAAGAAGAGCTAACGATACTAAATACATGTGCACCCAATACGGGAGCACCCAGATACATAAAGCAAGTTCTTAATGGCCTACAAAGAGACTTAGACTCCTACACAATAATAATGGGAGACTTTAACACTTCACTGTCAATATTAGACAGGTCAATGAGACAGAAAATTAACAAGGATATCCAGGACTTGAACTCATATCTAGACCAAGCAGACCTATTAGACATCTACAGAAATCCCCACCCCCAAATCCACAGAATGTACATTCTTCTCAGCACCGCATTGCACCTACTCCTAAATTGACCACATAATTGGAAGTAAATCACTCCTCAACAAATGCAAAAGAATGGAAATCATAACAAACAGTCTTTCAGACCACAGGGCAATTAAATTAGAACCAGGATTAAGAAACTAACTCAGAGCCGCACAACTTCATGGAAACTGAACAACTGGCTCTTGAATGTTGACTGGATAAACAATGAAATGAAGGCAGAAATAAAGACATTCTTTGAAACCAATAAAAGCAAAGACACAACATACCAGAATCTCTTGGACCCAGTTACAGCACTGTTCAGAGCGAAATTTATAGCAATAATGCCCACATGAAAAGCAAGGAAAGATCTAATATCAGCACCCTATTGTCAAAATTGAAACAGCTAGAGGAGCAAGACCAAAAAAACTGAAAAGCTAGCAGAAGACAGGAAATAACTAAAATCAGAGCAGAACTGAAGGAGATAGAGACACAAAAACACTTCAAAAAA